>NC_041224.1:171098914-171106351 GCF_002837175.3 Physeter macrocephalus
GTGTGTGTGTGTGTGTGTGTGTGTGTGTGTGTGTGTGTGTGTGTGTGTGTTGGGGGGAGGGTACTCTTACTCATGACTGCACGGTGGCAGAGATGCCACCGTGGGGAGGCTTCCCAAAGATTCGTGCTCACTTCCACAGGATGGGGTTGCTGCTGGTAAAAACAGTTGCCCACCCAGAGGACTTCATCAGCCAGATCACCAGTGTGTCATGTGTCACTTCTGTTCCAAAGTGCCTCAGAAGCTGGTGCGTCTTCTCAGCCCTCTCTCACCTTCCACGGGGGCCCTGGAGGCCATCTGAAGATGGCAGAGTGGAGGCAGGAGGAGCCTGGATCCCTGTGTCACCACCTGGAAGGCTCCCTGCCAAACGCTCACACTGCATTGCCAAGCAAGTGAAAAATAAACTACTACTGCGTGAAGCTACTGAGATTTGGGGATTTCTCAGTTACTGTTGTGATTGTTACCTTAACCTCCAAAGGAATAACATTTTCTGATTTTCCAATCATATGCGCTCAAACAGTCTCGAAGCATCCGCCTGTATGATCTAGTTAGGGGTTTTGTTCTTGGTCTGTGGACCACGGTAGGTGATATGAAGGATCTGGGACGCTCTTCATGGCTGTCCCCAAGGATATACACTGAGGAAAGGGAAAAAGTTTCAACTACTGATATGTAACTCAATATATTTCAGGACCATCACAATTTAGTGGGTGGTCATACTAAATTGTGAGCGCACTTAGCGCTCAGTAATCCTGCCTGCCTCACAGAGGTATTTTTAGAAGCCAGGGTAACCACTTTTATGCCTTGCTTTTGGCATATGGTTTACTTATTCCAGCGAACATTAATCTTGTTCAGCTTTGCCCGTGCACCTTGAAACAAGAGTGTAAGTTGATAAACGTTATCTGAGAACAACAATCAGCAAACTATCAAGTGTTTAAATGTTATATATCCCATCATCAAGGAAATTGGGCAATGGACCTAGATGATTTGAATATATTTATTCCATACTTCTCTTACTTTTGTCAGCATTGGTGTTTAGAGGGAAAAAGAATGAGTTTTGTTATTAGTGGGTGAATTTGACCTTTGTCGGGTCTGTGCGCCAGGAAAAGGCTGGTGCATTTTGTGTGTAGGGCTCTGAGTGTATTGTCTGTAGGGGAAGGACTGAGATGCCTCCCTGCCCCCACCCCCCCTCAGCCCCATGCTTCATTCCTAAGGAGCCACCTGCCTGGCTGGAGAGACACAAGCCCTGGGGGTATTGCAGAATTAGTAGCAACTCAGGAAGGGCACAGAGAGGTTAGGTAACTTGTCCAAGGTCACACAGTAAGGGGCACATTTGAGATTTGAACCCAGGAAGTCTGGGTATTGAACATAATCTCTTTCCCACTACAGAACACTGCCTCTCTGCTTAGGGGGATGGTCTTCCAAAGGACCACCTTTGCAAAGCCTTCCATGATTCTCTCAGGCACATGGAGGGCTCCTCCTACTAAGTCTGCTGTTGGCACACATATCCACTCTGGCCACTGTCACACTGTACTGCCATTGTTTTTCTGTCTGACTCCACATTCAGGCTCTACTAGCCCATAGTGTGCCTAGAATTAGAAAAAAGTGCCCCTTCCTGAAGACATTTTGCTTCCAGTTACTGGAATATGCTCATACTAAAGAGACAAATCAACAATGTCTCTGATTTGAATGGCGCCCTCTAGAGTTGTGCAGTGCACAACCTGCACAGCTGTACACAGTGATCTACTACCAGACCGGGAGCACAAGTTCCTTGAGGACAGTCTCTGTTTTTCCACTTGGTGCTGCCAGTTCCTAACACAGCACCAGGCACACAATAGATTTTTGTTGACTTGATTTGCAAGCGTTGCTGGCTAACTCAACCCTGAGAGGCAGGAGATTTCTGACTCTTCATTATGAGACTGAGGGATGAGACTGGAGTCTTTTCATTGTTTCCCCTGCTCTGCTGTGGGAAATCAAGGACTGCGGTTACAGGAGGGACGCCTGTGTGAGTGGAGGCCCTTTCTAAACAGTCGTTTCCACCTAGGCTTTCACTCACATTTCCCAATTTCTCCCCTCAAGTGGCAGAAAGACCAGTGAGATTTGAGATTTCTTTCTTTCCTTTAGCCAACAGCTCCTCAAACACACTTGTTTACACCAAGCATCAAGAATATCGATAAAAACACTTCCTAACTTGCATTTGCAAAGTGTGCATCTCCCACTAAGCATCAAAGCCCACAGAAATAAACGAGAAAAGGCAAAGATAACAGGAGACCTAGGTTCTCAGGTTGTTTTTAGGGCTGTCAGAGGAAAGGAATCAACTTCGCATCACTGCAGCTAATTATGAAGTGGTCTCTCATCTTAGACGATCCTGTGCTCAGTTATATACTGTCCAATACTTCCCCAGGGAGGGAGGGGCACTCCTAATGACCTGGGGTTCAAAGCTGTGGGTAAAAGGAGTTGCAGTTCCCCAGGGTCTAAAGGGTCCACTGTGGCTGGAGCTTCCTAGTCAAGCCCCGTGGTCTTCTCTCCCCTGGTTCACCCGCCCCCTGGACGGCTGGGTGTGCGTTTCCCCCAATTCTGAGCCAACATCCTCTGATCTCTTCCAGTTTATCAAGGTACAGATCACTAACAGAACACCACCAGTTCCAACATACAGGTATTTGATTTAAAACTGTTCCTCACCCCCACCTCTACTCCTCCCCGACTCCCACATTCAAGGCTCAAGGCAACTTCTCCTTCTCTGCAGTTTCTTTAGGCCACATTCAACTCTCTTCTCTAACTCCCTTTGCAACTAATAAATTTCTCTGCGGTTGTCTTCATTGACCAGTGTAATGGAAACTCTCATTGCAAGAACGTGCTGGGGGTACTAGAGGGCCAGGGATTAGTTTAGCTCCATCGTAGAGCAAAGCCCTGGCAGCCCGCTGAGCCCGGGCACCAATACCTCACCAGTGTAGAGGCAGATATAAGTAACTGAAGATGCTTCGGGGTTTTACAACCACTCCCAGAAGGCAATAAAATGGCTTTCAATCCAAACATGGGGCAACATTTCATTTAAAAGTCCACACCATGAAATACCGATTTCTTCCTTAGGTAACACCTTGCATATGAAAAGTAACCGTAATATCAAGTTGTTTTCTATCCACATTTTGTAAAAATCCAACCGTCTGTTCCTAATTTCTTTTAGATATATTTGTTCTATCCCTTCCGGGAGAAAAGAAACATCAGATCCAACTGCTGCTGATCTGAACGGTTTGGATTCATGAGGCCAAATGGGAAATACCATCCCTACCTAGTAGGTTTCAAAATCGAGGTGAGGTTTTGCTGCGTAAGCAAGTTTATGGCAATTTAGACCCCATGGAGTGACATTTTTAACTCGGTGTGCATGAAATTAACATGTTATCTTCTGAGAACCCGGGTCTAGGTAATTCTGTATCCTACTGAAAACGCATTTCATGATCAGTTGAGGCCTGAACAAACTAGCACGGCTCTCGGCAGGTAGTTCATGAGAGCGCTGGCATTTAAATGTCATCGAACCAGGCTGAACAGAAATAGGTTGTTAGGGCTGTTAATTAAGATCCTAAATCTTGCTGGAATCCCCCTCCAGGAGGCTACTTGATCATCCTCAAATACCCGACAGTTACCGAGCCTGTCACCAGGGTTACTCGGCCTAACCCTGGCCTGGGAGGATCTCAGGACGGGAAAGCAGCAGGCGTTGAGCCGGGAACGGCCACCCTGCAGGGAGGCAAGGGTCCCTCGCGTGGCAACTCTGCCCAGCGTAGCCCACTCTCTCGGTGGTGACTGGTGCCCAAAGAGCTGTAGAAATTCCCCTTCCAGCTTGGTGAGGGTCAGAATGAAACCGTGCAACTCAGACTGGGACTTTCACACACCTGGTCTCAGGACTTAATGAAGCTCAGGTTCTTGATGTCTCATCACAGAAAGAATTCAGTGAGAAACAAAGCGATAGGTAAGAAGTGGATTTATTTAGAGAGAAACACAGTCCGCGGACAGAGTGTGGGCCGTCTCAGAAGGTGAGAGTAGCCCCAGGGTAGGGGGTTGTCAGTTTTTATAGGGGTGGGTAATTTCATAGGCTAATGAGTGGGAAAGTATTCCGGCCACTTTGGGGAAGGGGTGGGGATTTCCAGGAATTGGGCCACCGCCCACTTTTTGACCCTTACAGTCCGCCTTGGAACTGTCATGGCACCTGTGGCTGTGTCATTTAGCTTGCTGATGCGTTACAATGAGAGTACAGTGAGGTTCAAGGTCTACTGAAAGTTGACTCCTCTGCCATCTTGGACCTACTTGGTTCTAATCAGTTTATGTCGTGTCCCTGGGCTATGTCATTCTTCTAAAGATTGTGCCCTGCCCCTTTCCCTCCTGTTTCAAGAAGGGATCTGTTCGGGCCCATCAGGTGGGGCAGGTGTGAGGGAACCTATCAGAGCAGCCCCTGGCTGGTCAGGGGTCCTGGGAAGCAAGGTGCTGAGGCGAACAGGCTTTTTCTTAGGACACAGAAAGCTTCAGGGAGGAGGAGGAGGAGGAGGAGATGTCAGTAAAACTGGGCCTTGGGGGCTCACCCATTTAGTGTCCTTTTCCATCTCTCCCCTCCCGTCTCCGACAAGCCCACCAGTTCTTCCTCCAAAACGGTTCCCACACGTCCACCTCTCTGATGCTCGGTGTAGACGCCTGCTGCCAGCCTTGCCTCTTCTTAGCCCCGCTGTGGTTGTGCGTGGCTGTTCCTCAGAGGCCCTCGGTGGCCCCTGCTGCCCTGGGGACAAGGCCATCCTCCGTGTGGCACTGAACTGCCCTTCTGTTACCCAGCGGTTTCGACCACAACTTACCAACCACAGCAGCTCACCTGCCTGTTTCCACCAACTTAAACAGGCAAATAACCAGGACGTTTAGAAAACAGAAATAAGGCCTATATCGGGGGGCTGTGGACCCAGAGGGATGACAGCAGGGGACCATCCTTCTCATGGCTCAGCCCCAAGCCAGGGCCCAGGTGGAGGTGCTGTGACAGAGGTGTGTTTGCAGCCCCCAGCTCAGGGTTTGGTCCTGTTGGCCCTTATTTAAGGTGCATGGCTTGTCCTCAAAGAGGAGAGGTCAGGCTGGGTTCCCTGTGACACCTGTGTCAAGTTTTCTGATCTGGACCACTTTGGAGCCAAATCCTACATATGCTACTGGAACCAAGCAGAACACGGCAGTGGCCCCCACAAGTACAATAGCCCCTCTCTGTTCCCTGCCTCTTGTTTGTAGAAAAGCTGAAGTCTCCCAGGCCTCCCTGAGTCACAAAAAAGCAGGCTCAAGCAGCTAATGATTAGGACGAGAGTCACAGAATTTTTCAGCGCCTGATGCACATTCTTAAGTTGTTTTTTTTTTTGTTTGCGGTACGCGGGCCTCTCACTGTTGAGGCCTCTCCCGTTGTGGAGCACAGGCTCCGGACGTGCCGGCTCAGCGGCCATGGCTCACGGGCCCAGCCGCTCTGCGGCATGTGGGATCTTCCCGGACCGGGGCACGAACCCGTGTCCCCTGCATCGGCAGGTGGACTCTCAACCACTGCGCCACCAGGGAAACCCCTTAAGTCGGACGTGCCGGCTCAGCGGCCATGGCTCACGGGCCCAGCCGCTCTGCGGCATGTGGGATCTTCCCGGACCGGGGCACGAACCCGTGTCCCCTGCATCGGCAGGTGGACTCTCAACCACTGCACCACCAGGGAAACCCCTTAAGTTGTTTTTATAGAACAACTTAGAGGCAAAAAGCTAAGTGCATGAAGACCAGAGTGCAGCCATGACATAAGGTGCTCCATCTTGAGCAATTCCAAGAACTAGCCTCAAGAGAATGGGATTAACATTATTGCTCAAAATAATCTATACCTTGGTGGGCATCAAAATAATTGTAGCTTACCCTGCCCATATATGTAAGTAGCCAACTAAAATTGTTAGCAAAGAGATGGTACAGACCCATGTCGACATCTTCCACTCTGAGAATATGGTACCCTGTGTCAGCATGAAGAAGTTACAAAAGATGGACCTTTGCCCCTAATCCCACAGAAATGGAATGATGTCTGACAGTGGGGAACTGAAAGCAGCTCTTTTGCCCCTTTCCCATTTACCCATTTCTGTCCCACTGTAACCTTAAAAACCTAATTATAGGAATGCAATCACTAAGCAACTGAAATTAACTCCTGACTTATGCTCCCCTGAATGCACACCATGCCTTGCCTAACCTGTTGATTTTCTTCCTAGATCGAAAGAAGAATGAAGAATTAAGCAGTTAAAGAATAATTAGCGACAAGCCTCTTAGATAGCCTCATTCACCAGAGGGCAGACAGCAGAAACAAGAAGAATTACAATCCTGCAGCCTGTGGAACAAAAACCACATTCACAGAAAGACAGACAAGATGAAAAGGCAGAGGGCTATGTACCAGCTGAAGGAACAAGATAAAACCCCAGAAAAACAACTAAATGAAATGGAGATAGGCAATCCTGAGGCAGAAGAACGGATAAGTGACCAGGAAGACAGAATGGTGAAACTCACTGCTGCGGAACAGAATAGAGAAAAAAGAATGAAAAGAAATGAAGACAGCCTAAGAGACCTCTGGGACAACATTCAACGCGACAACGTTCACATTATAGGGGTCCCAGAAGAAGAAGAGAGAAAGGACCTGAGAAAATATGTGAAGAGATTATAGTCGAAAACTTCCCTAACATGGGAAAGGAAATAGCCACCCAAGTCCAGGAAGTGCAGACTCCCATACAGGATAAACCCAAGGAGAAACACACCGAGACACATAGTAATCAAATTGGCAAAAATTAAAGACAAAGAAAAATTACTGAAAGCAGCAAGGGAAAAATGACAAATAACATACAAGGGAACCCCCATAAGGTTAACAGCTGATTTCTCAGCAGAAACTCTACAAGCCAGAAGGGAGTGGCATGATATACTTAAAGTGATGAAAAGGAAGAACGTACAACCAAGAGTACTCTACCCAGCAAGGATCTCATTCAGATTCGATGGAGAAATCAAAAGCTTTACAGACACGCAAAACCTAAGAGAATTCAGCACCACCAAACCAGCTCTACAACAAATGTTAAAGGAACTTCTCTAAATGGGAAACACAAGAGAAGAAAAGGACCTACGAAAACAAACCCAAAACAATTAAGAAAATGGTAATAGGGGCATACATATAGATAATTACTTTAAATATGAATGGATTAAATGCTCCAACCAAAAGACACAGGCTTGCTGAATGGATACAAAAACAAGACCCATATATAAGCTGTCTACATGAGACCCACTTCAGACCTAGGGACACATACAGACTAAAAGTGAGGGGATGGAAAAAGATATTCCACGCAAATGGAAATCAAAAGAAAGCTGTAGTAGCAATACTCATATCAGATAAAATAGACTTTAAAATAAAGAATGTTACAAGAGACAAGGAAGGAC
>NC_041224.1:171107140-171107570 GCF_002837175.3 Physeter macrocephalus
CAGAGGGAGGCCCGCATACCACAAAAAAAAAAAAAAAAAAAAAATCTTCCAACAAACAAAAGCCCAGGACCAGATGGCTTCACAGGTGAATTCTATCAAACATTTAGAAAAGAGCTAACACCCATCCTTCCCAAACTCTTCGAAAAAATTGCAGAGGAAGGAAAACTGCCAAACTCATTCTGTGAGGCCACCATCACCCTGATACCAAAACCAGACAAAGATACTACAAAAAAAGAAAATTACAGACCAATATCACAGCCTGAACCAGGAAGAAACAGAAAATATGAACAGAGCAATCACAAGTAATAAAATTGAAACTGTGATTAAAAATCTTCCAACAGGGCTTCCCTGGTGGCGCAGTGGTTGCGCGTCCGCCTGCCGATGCAGGGGAACCGGGTTCGCGCCCCGGTCTGGGAGGATCCTACATGCC
>NC_041224.1:171107580-171108954 GCF_002837175.3 Physeter macrocephalus
GAAGACCTAAATAGACATTTCTCCAAAGAAGACATACAGATGGCCAAGAAGCACATGAAAGGCTGCTCAACATCACTAATTATTAGAGAAATGCAAATCAAAACTACAATGAGGTATCACCTCATATCAGTTAGAATGGGCATCATCAGAAAATCTACAAACAACAAATGCTGGAGAGGGTGTGGAGAAAAGGGAGGCCTCTTGCACTGTTGGTGGGAATGTAAATTGATACAGCCACTATTGAGAACAGTATGGAGGTTCCTTAAAGAACTAAAAATAGAATTACCGTAGGACCCAGGAATCCCACTACTGGGCATATACCCAGAGAAAACCACAATTCAAAAAGACCCATGCACCCCAATGTTCATTGCAGCACTATTTACAACAGCCAGGTCATGGAAGCAACCTAAATGCCCACTGACTGACGAATGGATAAAGATTATGTGGCACATATATACAATGGAATATTACTCAGCCATAAAAAGGAACGAAATTGGGTCATCTGTAGAGACGTGGATGGATCTAGAGACTGTCATACAGAGTGAAGTCAGTCAGAAAGAGAAAAACAAATATCGTATATTAACACATATATGTGGAACCTAGAAAATGGTACAGATGAAGCGGTTTGCCGAGCAGAAACTGAGACACAGAAGTAAAGAAAAAACATGTGGACACCAAGGGGGGAAAGCGGCAGGGGTTGGGGGTGGTGGTGTGATGAATTGGGAGATTGGGATTGACATGTATACACTGATGTGTATAAAATGGATAACTAATAAGATTAAAAAGTATAAACATTAAAATAAAAAAGAATGATTAGCTCTCTACCCTAACAGCTCCATAAGCAACTCTACAGGCAGATCATGTGGGCAAGATAACATGTGAAAAGAGAGTCAGCCAGTCTGCACGCAATGGAGGATGATGCAGAACCCAACCTCCTGCCTCGATGAGTCACTGAGATTCCCCCCACCCCCAAAATGGATTAGAGACCTAAATGTAAGACTGGGCACTATAAAACTCTTAGAGGAAAACATAGGAAGAACACTCTTTGACGTAAATCACAGCAAAATCTTTTCTGACCCACCTCCTAGAGTAATGGAAAAACACCCAAAAATAAACAAATGGGACCTAATGAAGCTTAAAAGCTTTTGCACAAGGGGCTTCCCTGGTGGCGCAGTGGTTGAGAGTCCGCCTGCCAATGCAGGGGACGCAGGTTCATGCCCTGGTCTGGGAAGATCCCACATGCCGCGGAGCGGCTAGGCCCGTGAGCCATGGCTGCTGAGCCTGTGCGTCTGGAGCCTGTGCTCCACAACGGGAGAGGCCACAACAGTGAGAGGCCTGCGTACCGCAAAAAAATAAATAAATAAAAAAATAAAG
>NC_041224.1:171109158-171111776 GCF_002837175.3 Physeter macrocephalus
AGAGGACATACAGATGGCCAAGAAGCACATGAAAGGCTGCTCAACATCACTAATTATTAGAGAAATGCAAATCAAAACTACAATGAGGTATCACCTCATATCAGTTAGAATGGGCATCATCAGAAAATCTACAAACAACAAATGCTGGAGAGGGTGTGGAGAAAAGGGAGGCCTCTTGCACTGTTGGTGGGAATGTAAATTGATACAGCCACTATTGAGAACAGTATGGAGGTTCCTTAAAGAACTAAAAATAGAATTACCGTAGGACCCAGGAATCCCACTACTGGGCATATACCCAGAGAAAACCACAATTCAAAAAGACCCATGCACCCCAATGTTCATTGCAGCACTATTTACAACAGCTAGGTCATGGAAGCAACCTAAATGCCCACTGACTGACGAATGGATAAAGATTATGTGGCACATATATACAATGGAATATTACTCAGCCATAAAAAGGAACGAAATTGGGTCATCTGTAGAGACGTGGATGGATCTAGAGACTGTCATACAGAGTGAAGTCAGTCAGAAAGAGAAAAACAAATATCGTATATTAACACATATATGTGGAACCTAGAAAATTGGTACAGATGAACCGGTTTGCAGGGCAGAAGTTGAGACACAGATGTAGAGAACAAATGTATGGACACCAAGTGGGGGAAGCGGCAGGGGTTGGGGGTGGTGGTGTGATGAATTGGGAGATTGGGATTGACATGTATACACTGATGTGTATAAAATGGATAACTAATAAGATTAAAAAAAATAAACATTAAAATAAAAAAGAATGATTAGCTCTCTACCCTAACAGCTCCATAAGCAACTCTACAGGCAGATCATGTGGGCAAGATAACATGTGAAAAGAGAGTCAGCCAGTCTGCACGCAATGGAGGATGATGCAGAACCCAACCTCCTGCCTCGATGAGTCACTGAGATTCCCCCCACCCCCATTTTTCCCTTGAAAAACTGTCACAGCTGAGCAGAATCTTTGGAGTTGGTCTCAGGACACGAGTCCACCTTCTCCCCAGATTGCCGGCTTTTCTGATTAAAGCTACTTTTCTTTCTACTGACACTTGCCTCTCGAATTATTGGCTTTTGAGTGGCAAGTGGCCGAACCTGAGCTCGGTAACACTATGAATCCTAAATAGCAGTATGTCACTTGCTTCTATTTTTAGGGTGAGAAAAATAACATAGGTAGGAAAAGCTTCTCCACCAGGTGGTCTTGCCCTTTCCTTTTATCAAATCCCAACTTGCAACATTAGATAATCACAAACAGAACATTCAGAAACATCTTTTATCCCTTTCAAAATTGTCGCCCTGGATAACAATTCTAAACTTGCCAGCCATTCCCGTGGGGGGACCCTGCCCTCTAGCCTGATCACTGACCTGCACACAGTCTCTGGCCAAGCAGACCCCTACATCTTTGCTCCTGCACACCTCCTCCCACCTGTGCCAATTTAAATCCCCCTAGAGCACAGATACCCACCCCGCCCCTCCAGGACGATTAGGCAATTCTTCTCAGGCAAAAGGTCTTTCTTCCTTCAAGAACATGGGAAAGAGCCCTGGACTGAGAGTTCAGGGAACAGTACCAGCCCACATCACGGACAGACACCCAAATAGCTCCAGGCTGTGTTCCCTCTCTGTCAGTCACAGATGGTCACTCCACATGGTGACTCAGGGACTCCTTCCAATGCTGCAGCCAGGAGATCCAGGCAGAAGAAGCTGGGCACAGGGGAGGCTTACTTTCCGTGGGATTCTGAGATCAGACACCTCTGCATTTCAAATGCAGATTTCTGATTATCCTCTGTGATATATTTCACACCATCCTCCAACCTCAGAGCTACTGGGAACCTCTGGTGTGAATTACCACAGCAAAAGGGGAGGAGAAGTTCCCCTTTCCCGTGATGCTTCTCTATATAAGACTTCATAAGCAGTCAAAACTCAGAGACCAATAAGAAGAAAATGTATACTTTCCACCTACCAGACTACGAAAAAATGCTATTAGCACCGTGAAGGCAGGAGCCAGAGGCTTGTCCACATTAGAATCCCTGGGGCAGCACAGGGTCCGGCATGGAGATGGTGCCCTATAACCCTATTATGTTGTATTAAGCCTCCAATTCTAATCTATGCACTGGTAAAAAGTGGGTGTATGGGTGGCGGGGAGGTGGGGGGCGCACCATGAGCAAAGGCAGTGACAGGGATTCAGGAAGCCATTCAAATGCCCCCATTAGATCTGTCGCCATCACAACTCAGCAGACTGCTGCACATACGGGAAAAAGAATTCTGACCCCCAAAGAGAGACACAGTCAAGAACAGAGAAGACAGATGAAGAAGCAGAATTCTAAATCGTACACACTGTGTATAAAATTTATCCCATTGCAGAGAAAGAGCTACAGATGTGCTAGACGTAAACTGACTCTCAAGACAAAGAAGCTGTGGGTGTATTTTATTTTATTTTTTTTTGCGGTACGCGGGCCTCTCACTGCTGTGGCCTCTCCCGTTGCGGAGCGCAGGCTCCGGACGCGCAGGCTCAGCGGCCATGGCTCACGGGCCCAGCCGCTCCGCGGCATGTGGGATCTTCCCAGACCGGGGCACGAACCCGTGTCCCCTGCATCGGCAGG
>NC_041224.1:171112576-171127929 GCF_002837175.3 Physeter macrocephalus
TCACTGTTGTGGCCTCTCCCGTTGCGGAGCACAGGCTCCGGACGCGCAGGCTCAGCGGCCATGGCCCACGGGCCCAGCCGCTCCGCGGCATGTGGGATCCCCCCGGACCGGGGCACGAACCCGCGTCCCCTGCATCGGCAGGCGGACTCTCAACCACTGCGCCACCAGGGAAGCCCTGAGGGTATATTTTTAAACATGCCGTTAAGTTGTAGGGTGATGCCGGAAGTCACATTCCTAGGGTTGGTCTCCATTCCTTTCTGTGGGATTCCTGCACCCTAAGTCTGTCTTTGAGCAGGGGCATGAGTTCCCCCATCTTTCTTATTTTTTTTTAAACTGAAGTATAATTAATTTACAATGTTGTGCTAGTTTCAAGTGTACAGCAAAGTGATTCAGTTATACATATAGATTCTTTTTCAGATTCTTTTCTATTATAGGTTATTACAAGATATTGAGTAGAGCTCCCTGTGCTATACAGTAGGACCTGGTGTTTACCTGTTTTATACATGTACATAGTAGTATATATATGTTAATCCCAAACTCCTAATTTATCTCTCCCCCACCCCACCCCCGCTATCCCCTTTGGTTACTGCAAGTCCGTTTTCTACGTCTGTGAGTCTATTTCTGTTTTGTAAATACGGTAAGTCCCCTACATACAAACGAGTTCTGTTCCGAGAGTGCATTCCTAAGTCCAATTTGTTCGTTAAGTCTGACAACGTTAGCCTAGGTACCCAACTAACACAATCGGCTATACAGTACTGTACTGTAATAGGTTTATAGTACTTTTCACACAAATAATACATAAAAAACAAACAAACACAAAAAACAAAGAAAACATTTTTAATCTTACAGTACAGTACCCTGAAAAGTACAGTAGTACAGCACAACAGCCGGCACACAGGGCCTGGCATCAAGTGAACAGCAAGAAGAGGTACTGGCTGGAGGAGGGAGAGGAGGCAGGAGACGGTAGAGCTGAAGGATCGTCAGGAACAGGAGACGGAGGGCGAGCTGCAGTGTCACTCACGCCCGACGTCGATGGAACGCACGTTCGCATCTTTGAAGGTTCGCAACTGGAAGGTTCGTATGTAGGGGACTTACTGTAAGTTCATTTGTATAATTTTTTAAGATTCTGCATATAAGTGATATGATATTTGTCCTTCTCTGACTTATTTCACTTAATATGATAATCTCTAGGTCCATCCATGTTGCTGCAAATGGCATTATTTCATTCTTTTTTATGGCTGAGTAATATTCCATTGTGTGTGTGTGTGTGTGTGTGTGTGTGTGTGTGTACATACACATACCAAATCTTCTTTATCCATTCATCTGTCGATGGACATTTAGGTTGCTTCCATGTCATGGTTATTGTAAATAGTGCTGCAATGAACATTGGGGTGCCTGTGTCTTTTTGAATTATGGTTTTTTCAGGGTGTATTCCCAGGAGTGGGACTGCTGGATCATATGGTAGCTCTATTTTTAGTTTCTTAAGGAACCTCCACACTGTTCTCCATAGTGGCTGCATTCCCACCAACAGTGTAGGAGGGTTCTTTTTTCTCTACACCCTCTCATCTTTCACTTTTTAATTTATCTTTTTACACTATGGCCCACGAAGGAGGAATAAGAGCATGTGGGGCTCACCCAACCTCATCTGTCCCTACTTCCCAGGGGACAACGGATTTCATGATGAAAACAAAGCATCACTCCCCAGCTAATTGGGGGGGATGGTGGGAGAAGCAGGAGTGTGATTTAGTCAAATTAAAATCAGTCTCACTACTGGCAAATGACAAGCCAAAATATGCAGGTGTGGCAAACCTTGCCCTGTGACGCAAGCAACCCACACTAAACTAAACTGGCAATGAAGCCAAACTAATAGTGATTTGCTTATAAAGGAAAAGCAAAAATGGCAGCAATTAAAGACTATGAGCATCTCAAAACGATAAACAGAAGGGGCACTCATAAAGCAAGCTTCCTCCAAGTCAAGGAGATTCCAACTCTATCTGGATACATGTGTAGTCGGAACTGGGCAGAAACGCCAACTGCTGGCTGGAATCCAGACTTCTTACAGAATCCTGAATTAGGTCCCTCAAACTCTAGCAACTCGCTAATTTTAGTTTACAAATAAAAAGTTTTAGCAAAGCAACCCTTAATAGCTAGCTCAGGTAATAGTTACTCTTCACAATTTCTGCAAATGAAGATTTTGGAGCTAGTCCTAGGTACGTTATTTGCCCACAAGAACCGGAGAGGATTTTTTAAAAATCAGCCCTGGCCTGTCAGGAGGCCCCTGAAGTCTTCCAGTTAAGCCGAAGACCCTGCTCTGAGAATTGCTGGTCTACAGAGCCCTTTTGCATCACTGCATTGTTACAGGCAGCAAGGTTGGGAAGCGTGGCTTCCACTCATGGCAACTCGGCAAGTTAAAAGTAGTGTAGCCAAGATTAACTCTTAACCCAAGACACCTGAGTCCCCTGGTCAGGCAGAAAGAGCTCGCTGTAAAAGTCAGGCCAATATGATCCTGCAACCCTACCCCTGGACATGTAACTTGACAAAACTATAATTAAAAAAAATACATGTACCCTATGTTCACTGCAGCACTATTCACAATAGCTAAGACATGGAAACAACCTAAAAGTCCATTGACGGATGAATGGATAAAGAAGATGTGGTGTGTACACACACACACACACACACACACACACACACACACACACACAGGAATAGTACTTGGTCATAAAGAAGAATGAAATAATGTCATTTGCAGCAACATGGATGGACCTAGACATTATCATACTAAGTGAAGTAAGTCAGATAGAGAAAGACAAATACCATACGATATCACTTCTATGTGGAATCTAAAATATGATACAAATGAACTTATCTACGAAACAGAAACAGACTCACAGACATAGAGAACAGACTGGTTGCCAAGGGGGAGAGGGGGTGGGGGAGGGATGGAGTGGGAGTTTGGGGTGAGCAGATGCAAACTAGCATATACAGAATGGATAAAAAACAAGGTACTGCTGTATAGCACAGGGAACTCTATTCAATATCTTGTAATAACCTATAATGGAAAAGAATCTGAAAAAGAATCTATGTATGACTCAATCACTTTGCTGCACACCTGAAATTAACACATTTTAAATCAACTCTACTTCAATTAAAAAAAAAAGGTCAAAAGAGGGGCCCATCACTTCGAAAGAAAATAGGCGGACAGTTTATAAATCTATCTGGGGTCAAGTTCAGAACCGTTGGGCTGCATTATCCATCCCAGAAGTCACTCAGACCCTCCCCACCCCGTACTGCACCGCTCTGTTTTTTCTGCCCTCCCCTGCCATCACTCCTGCTGTCTGGCTTTTGAGTGGGGAGGTTACCCCACAGCTCTAGTCTCAAAGTATCTCTTAATTGGCACCTTGCTTTCTTTGGGTGGACGGAGCCAGGAAATTTGCCCTGAAGCAGAAGAGCCTAGAATGATGGTGTTCACTTTAGTACCTTCCTTCCCACTCTACCCATCATTTAAAATTTAACAGCATTCACAGAGGATGTGTAAATGGTATTGCCGATACCCTACACGATTGTGTATTAAGTAGCTGTTTATGGTTCAGAATAGTTTTAAAAGTTATAGGAAGACTAATCTGAATTTCTATGGAAATAACATCAACGGATCCTGGTCTCCTTTAAGAGTGTTTTGAACAAAATTTTATGTAGGACTATGTATTATGCTAAAAACTATTGCAAGTGCAGTAATTTCCCATCTGGATGACCATTTTCAACTGCCTGCAGAAGTCTGTACTTCTTCTGCATTTTAACAACATTGCAAATGGATGTGACTTGCCCAAATCAAGGAAAACATTCTAATTTATAAAGACAAGAGAGAGCAAATGACAAATTCCAAACTGTGAGAATTAAAATAAGGGAAAATTAGGAATCATGGCTTTGTTCCTATTGGAAACAAGGCTGCTTCCGGCCACAACCCAGAGATCAGAAGCTGCTGCCCCAATATATGAATCAAAGTGTTGTTTGTGAAGGATGGAAAACTGGCCCAGGATTGAAATGGAGCAATCAGGGTCCAGACGTCCAGAAGGCACGTGACAGGGAGATGAGACGTTGGGATGAAATCAAGCAAGGCTGACACAATCTAGGGACAATCCTTGGGAGAAAAGAAAAAAAAAAAAAATCTGCGACTGTCTCTTCTTCCAATGATCCTAAAATTATAAGTGAGAAGATAACTACCCAATGTATTTTTCAGATCAAGACGTTAGTCTTCTACACACTAATCTCTAAATCCAGAAATCCTGCCTCATCTCTAGAAAATTATACAACAGAGCGTTCCTGGTACTGCTGAAAAAGAAGAATCAATAAAATCGATAGGGTACTGGGAAGAAGGAAAGAGCAGGTTGAGAAAGGTGCTCTCCAGGAGTGTGGTACATGCAGCCAGAGCTGCTGGTGATTGCTCTGCCTGGGCTGGGACTTCCTGGGAAGAGTGGGCAGGAGAGAGAACGTGGAACTGGGGTTAGAAGAGTTGTTCTCGCTTAGGGTCTCTCAGGCAGTGGCAGCCAGATGTTGCCTGAAGTTGCTGTCATCCAAAGACTCGACTGGGCTTCACATCCTACATGTTGCATGTACCTGGCTGGCAGGTGATGCTGGCAGTTGGCTAGGAACCCAGCCAACCAGAACACCTCCAATGTCACTTGCACTTAGGTGGAACATGCAACCAGCTCTCACTGGCGGAAGCGATGCACCCCTCCAGACCAAGGTCATCAAGCAACAGGTGTGTTTATTCCACTGTTTTCTTTCCCCAGAGCCCTAGAGAGAGAGCCAAAGATGGAAGGAGCCTGGGTCTCTGAGTGACCATGTGGAAGATGCTCCACCAGCCAGGAACACACCCTGGAGTGTTACATAGTGAGAAGTAAACCTTTATTGCTAAGACGCTGAAATATGAGTGTCTGCTACACTAGCTGGCATCCTATCTAATACCACGCCACCTCCTGACCACAGTCAACTCAAGCTTCCTAAAATAGGAATTGCAGTTTTCCCTGGTAAACCTGGTGCCTTTTGCAAAAAAAAAGAAAAAAAGAAAAAAATAGGTGCTGGCAGGCCTGTCTAGTGACAAGTAAGGGCGATGATACAGATGGGTCCAGGAAGGCTTATGGGGCTCACAGAGAAGCCCCCCACATAGTCTGGTGCAGGATACAGAGTACAGCCAAAGAGGATGCTTTATCTTTTTCGTGATGGTTCTCATTTCAAATTTATGGTGGTGAACAGATAAATTTTTAGAAGCCATTTTAAGAAAATACATTGTTAGATCTTAGGGAGAAAATCCACTGGAAAGAGAGCCACATTTTAACTGGGGGAAGAGTTAAAACTAAGGCAAAAGTGTTGAGTGTTTAAAAATATCTTAAATGGAATAAAGGCTGACAGGCTGACGAAACCGAGTAGGAGGCCGGGAATTCATGTCCTGCTTGGCAGTAGCTGTGCCCCGTGCTCAGGGGAAGGTGAGATGGCGTGGGCACGCCTTGGCGCAAGTGGAGAGAAACGCACTCCCTCCATGAGGGAGGGAGAAAGCTGCCAACCTGGGCCGTGGGAGCAGTGGGACAGCAGTGGCACGACCTGGGCTGAGCTGGAAGACACAGGCCGGAGGGAAGCGCGAATGACCCAGGAGGAGGGAGGAGAGAAGGGGCAGGGAGAGACGCCATGCACAGATTCTGCAGAGGATGGGAGAAGCCACCTCTGCAGAGGGACCAGCTGGCAACAGACCAACTGAGCACAAGAGACAAGTTAAGAAACAAAGCAAGACTGGGAGGAAAACAAGTGCAAGAGAGGATGTTTGGACCAAGACTCGACAGGGAACCCAGGAGCCCAAGGGTGAGGGGAGATTTGAGCAGCAAAGTTCAGGAGCCCAGGGAAGACACAGGAAATGAGAGCGAGCTAATGAGGCGTACGGCCCCCTGGGGGCTGGGGCCCAGGAGCACCGGCCTGGCGCAGGGGAGTGGCTCTGCCCCTTAGGAGCTGAGTGACCTGGGCCACATCATTACCCCGTCTCCTCTTCCCTATAACGATCTCTAGGTCCTGCAGGCAGGGCTTCCTGGGGACAGGAGAGGGGAAGGCAAAGCCACAGAGACAGGGTCAGGGGTCGCCCAGGGCACTGGTTTCCAGCAGCTGGTGCATGCTGCACAGACCCAGGGCTAACGAGGTGGGGCTGGGACTCTCCATCCAGGGGCAGCAAGTCCAGGGGGCAGAGTAGCAGTGTGGGAACAAGACCTGGTTCAGATCGCAGCTAAGCCACTCAACTACTGAAATGTCAAGGCGCCTCCATTTATCCGCCTGTAAAATGGGGATAACAGCACCCACTGCACGCGTGTTGTGAGCCTTTAATAAGAGAATAGGGAAGTGTCCAAACATAAAAAGTGCTCGGGGCAGGTTAGTTTCTTTCCAAGAGACGGGTGGAGGGAAAGGCTATATTTTTTTAATTTTCAATATGGAAAATGTCAAACAGACAGGAACAGAGAGAAGAGTGTAATGGGCGCTCATGTGTCCACCGCCCAGCTTCAACTATCAACTCAGGGCCGATCTGGTTTCATCTCATATCCCCACCAGCTGTGCTGGCTCCCTCTGTCTCCCGACTCTGTTTATTCTAGCTTTATTTTTCTTTTTCTTTTTTTTTTGGCCACGCCACACGGCTTGCAGGATCTCAGTTCCCCAACCAGGGATTGAACCCGGGCTGCAGCTGTGAAAGCCCAGAATCTTAACCACTAGGCCTCCAGGGAACTCCCATACCCCATTTATTTTGAAGAAAATCTCAGTTGTCACAGTATTTCTACCATAAATGTTCTAGTGCACATATCTTAAAGGAGGTGGGGTTTGTTTGTTTGAAAAAGAAACTCAACACAAAGTCTGGACAAGAATTTCCAAGAGCCCAGAGGTGTTCTCTGCTCCCCATGCAGGCTGACCAGAGGTGGGCATGAGATGTCTCCCGGGCCCCAGTCTTGGTCTTGGGGGGCTGCCCTGGAGCCCTTTCCCTACATACCTGAACACCAGTAGCCTTGACATCCCTCAGGGTTGACACCATGAGTTCCAGAACCATCATCTGGAACTGGTACCGACCAGTACCCAGAGGGGAAGGGGAGCTGTGGCCTCCCCACTCTGCAAATGCATAAGTGTAGACATTAAGTGTCTTGTGAGCCACGAGGGAGGGGGCAACCCAGGCCATTGGCTAAAGTCCAGCCCAGAGGACAGGCGTCCCCAATCAGTGCCTGTGGGCCTTCTTCAACCAACAAGGTTGGAAGTCAGCCGTCGGAAGCTTCCAAGAACCAAGGAGCATGTGGCTGGGAAGCCAGGCTAGGCACCGGCAGCCACAGACCCCACTACCAAGCCCTGGGGGAGCCCATTTCTCATGACAGGGACACAGCCTCAGACTCCGATACGCTCCAGACCTAACTCTCAGCCACACAGGTCCTGAGGTCTCTCTCAAGGCTTTGTTAGGTAACAACAGAGGAAAACAGTACAGGAGAGGGGCACCCAAGGCGGGCTGGCTGTGTCGACCCCAGATGCAGGCAATAAAAGGGTGCACTGTGCATAAAGAGTTTATAAAGTGTGGTGGTTCCTCAAAAAACATAACATTACCAGATGATCTAGAAATTTCTCTTCTGGGCAGGTACCCAAAAGAATTGAAAGCAGGGACTCAAACAGATACTGTACACCCATGTTCAGAGCAGCATTATCCACAATAGCCAAGAGGTGGAAGCAACCCGAGTTCCATCTATGACTGAATGGAGAAACACCACGTGGTAAACGCATACCACGTGGAGTGTTAGCCTTACAAAAGAATGAAGGACTGATACGCCTACGACACAGATGAACTCTGAACACATTACACCAAGTGAAATAAGCCAGTCAGAAACAGCTAAATACTCCATGGTCTCATGGATATGTGACACCGAGAGTCGTCACATGCATACAGATAGAAGGTGGGCTGGTGGTCGCCAAGGACTGTGAGGGGTGGGGGATGAGGAGTTAGTGTTTAATGGGTGTGGACTTTTAGTCTGGAAAGTTCTGGAGGTGGATGGTGGTGATGGCTGCACAACAAAGTGAATGCACTTAATGCCACTGAGCTGTACGCTTAAACATGGTTAACACGGCAAAGTTTACGTTATGTACATTTCCCACTGTAAAAAGACAAAAAAATAATAAAGTTACAGTCATCCCTGGCACAATTTTAAACATCAGTGATAGAAACACTCCTCCCCAGAGGCAGATCACTCCCACCACCGCACCCCTGCCCTCCGCCCCTGGGCCCCGCAGCTCCTGCTGTCCTCTCTTTGACCCGGTCAGGACAGCGGGAGGCTGGCGGGGGTGGGGTCACAGGACTGAAGATAGACTCACACAGAGAAGGAACCTCTCAAAGGTCAAGGGTGGGGGGGAGAGAAGAAAGCTCTTAAAGGTCAAGGGCGGGGGGAGAGAAGGAACCTCTCAAAGGTCAAGGGTGAAGTGCGCCTGCGGTCACAGATGGCGTCCCAAACACATTTTTACAGCTATAGAAGCCCCCTCCTCCCGCCAAAATCTCTCCACCGAGGACCACCTGGGATTCTCACAGACACAGAGAACCCAGCCTCAGTGGCGGTGCCACAGGCCAGCCGCCCAGGCCAGAGGCGGGCAGAGCCGCCCACACAGAAGTCCTAGCTCTGCGCAGATAACACGTTAAACACAGATGAAAGGAGACGTCAAACAAACCCCATTCAGTAGCTTGGGCTCCTGCCGTGGGCTACCTTCTTCTCTGACTTTTGCTGATTTAACTGCCTTTTGCGGGGGCGAGAGGAGGGGAGAAGAGGTTGGCTTTAAATAACACTAATTCTGGTTAACAGCAGGTACCATGCATCATTTAGAGGGTTTATCATGTGTCAGGAACTGTGCTAAAGGCTACCCCATCCCCCCAGAAAGCAGACTGCCTGGGGGCAGGGTCTTGCTCACAGCTGGATCCCAGGGGCCCTGCTGGTTCTAGGCACTCCTGAAGAACTGTAGAAGGAAGGACTAGTAAGTGCTTTCCGTGCATTGGGTTAATCTACGCAGTGACTCGGGAGGTACGTCTGATCCCATTTTACAGCTGAGAAGACTGGGGCATAGGGAGCATCGGTGACCTCCCCAAGGTCACAGGAGTGAAGCCCAGGCCCCTCTCTGCCCAGCACTTCAGTGCCTTGAAGCCACTGGGGACATAGGCTCTGAGTATCCGGAGCCCGGCCAAATGGAAGCTCCTCCTCTTCCATAACTGCTCACCTCTGCTGTCCTGTCGCAGCAGCAGACACCATCCATCCCTCTCACCTCTCCCCACGAATCCCGGGAGGTGAGGCAACAAGTTCAGGAAGCGCGTAGGGGGCTGGGGGGAAGGGACGTGGGATGGGCAGACACCGTCCTTGAGACATCCCAGTTCAGCCGACCCCAGAGACAGATCTGCACCCAGACCACTCAGGTGCCAGCTCGCCTAGAACCTGTGACAAAGGCCCATCCCTGTTCCTGAGCAGCCGTGGGAGTCGAGTCACTATTCGGAAGCCGTGGGTGGGCGTCTAAATGGGGCTGTGCAACCTCGCCCTCCATCTGAGCTCGTTTCCGCTCCTTGCAGATGGGACCTACCTGGCAGACCCCTCCCAGTATAATGTTTTATAAGACACAGCACCTGGGAGCTGGGAGGTTCTGTGTCTTATCAGAGATGCTAAGAGTTGGGGCACGACCCAAACCAGGCGGGACCAGTAAGACAGTAACTCCAGCAAAGCCACAGCCCACACTTATTAAGCACTCGCTGTTTGTCAGGCATGGCTTCTAAGTCTCACAAGTGGCTTCCTTTATTGCTCAGAACCACTTTACCTCTCAGGTGCTATCCTAATTACTTTGTCCCCTTTGATTACAGACGGGGAAATGAAGGTTCAGAGAAGTTAAATCACTTGCCTCAAATAACACAGCTAGCACAAGCAAGAGCCAGGATTCAAGCCCTGGCAGTGGGTGCTCTCCAACCCCAGCTCAGTCTCTTAAATATTACTCTCCTCTTAGCATTGGTCAGTCTTGAGTCAGACTTCAAAGAACAGATGGCAGTGGGGGTGGAGGCAGAGAGAAGCCAGATGCTTCCGTGCTCTGCATTGTGCCAATGGGTCACTTAGTAACCAACCCCCTACAAACTGCCCTCTGAGCTCAGGGAGTGGGAACATTCACCCCCCACTTCCCAGCTGACAGGTTCGTGTCTATTGCTGTCCCTAGAGCCCCAACGATGGAAAATGCTCCCAGTGACGACAGCTCTTCCATGCCAAGAGCAGCCATTGCCATAGTGACTCTCAAACACCCCCTACCACTTTACCCCAACCTTCCTTCTCAAGTCTGTCCCCTCCCCCTTCCGGGTCCCACTCTGGCCCATCTGACAGCACCTCGTTTCTGAGGCAGCTGCTTTTCTGGGCCTTTGTTTATCATGCTCCCTCCACCTGGGCTGCCCTTCCATAGCCTCAGTTAACACGTATTTAAAGCCTCAGTGTCTTCCAAGGCCTACCTAGATGGCCACCTCCTCCATGAAGCCCTCCAGCTTTGACCTGCTAGGGCTCTGAATTTGCTGCCTTTTCCTAGCGCACAGAGACCTTTCTACTTGTCCTAGTTTACAGCTGTCTGCTGGAGGAGAGGCTTCTTATCCAGTTCACCTTTCCATCAGCCCTCCAGCCCAGCACAAGCACAGAGCAGGCACTCGATGCACACGCAGATAATGTTTTTAGAAATCAGAATTGACCTAAAAACCTCCATTAAACTTCCCCGAAAAAAATCAGGTCTAAAATGTGACCACGCTACACTGTACACCCTGCCCTTCAGTCTTGATAAGTGCAGCCCTGAAAATTAAAGCAAATCTTAATTACAGCAGAGAGGCTAAAACCTCTGCCTGAAGAGGCCTGTCATTTTCCTTTCTTATGCTACTTCCAACATTACTTTACCCCAAAGGCCCTGCCTGCCAGGCTGTCCCCTGAGGAACTGCAGAGTGTACATTCAGGCTTCAGCTGGGGGAGAGAAACACGGGGCGAGGCAGATACAAAGACACACAATGCCCAAGTGGTGATCAAAAAGTCATTTCACTCGGTGTTTACCCCGCTCATATCTCATGTGAGTCAAGCTGGAGTCATGAAATGGTTTGGTCTAGACTAATTCCGGCTTATATTTCAGAGTCACTGGGCTCTCGGCCGAAAGCACGCTCTCCAGCGGCGGTGACTGGGGTCCAGCCAGGCCTGGCTCTGGGCCACACTGAAGATCTTCGCAAGGGAGTGGGTAAAGAAGGTGCATCTGCAGGAGGAGGCCCCCAGGGCACAGGGACTGGGTGTCTGGGAAGCGGCCTTCATTCATGTATAACCCTGGAGCCCACTCCATGAGGGGCACCTTGCTGAGTAGGGGAAGCGACTCTGATGGCCGATTCAGCCTCTGCCCCGGGGAAGCTCCCAGTCTCGCAGGGAAGGCCAAGTGGGAAACACAGCGTCACAGGCATGACCTGGGGGGCGAGGGCGGGGTGGCGTCAGGGGAGTACGGTGGTAACGGGAGAGAGCAGAAAGCAGTCCTTGCTGCCTGGAGTGCCAACAGGCAGCATTCTAGAAACGGGGAGATCAAGCTATGCCTCAAGGCCATGGGGATGTGGGTCTGGAGACAGAGGAGGAAGGGCATCCAGGAGGGGACCGGGCGCGTGCAAAGTCCTCAGAACTCAGGGCATTCTGTCTCATACCCTGGCACGTGCGTGGCTGCCTGCTCCAGCTCCTCAACTCCACAACCGAGTGTCATTTCTCCTGGTGCCCTATGGGGTCTACGCAAGCAGTGTGCAGGACAGGGGGACACAAAATGAGGCTAGCGAACAGGGTGGGGGGCCAGACAGAGGGCCTGACGTGGCAAGCTTCCAGCTCGGGCCAGGCCTTCAGTAAACACCGGGTTTCTCCTCCTGCCATGAGGGCCCCTGGGGTCTTTACATATGAAAGTGACCAGAACATATCTGCTGGTTGTCGAGACAACTGGGAGGTGATATGATATGATGGCTCGGGAGCCAGGCAGGGAGAGCACTGCAGTTGTCCAGACAAGGCTGGGGGCGGTGCAGGGGGAGGCAGGTTTAAGGTGGGGTGGGAGCAGAAACCGTGCCTGAGATTAGCCAATGACCTCACTGCTAGTGAGTGAAGAGACACAGCCCGTCATACAGATTTTCTGACTCTGAATCCAGTGCTCTTCATAAAGGGCCAAGAGGCCCGGTGGCCTAGAACAGACGCACATCCTGTATCTGCCACTAGAGGGCAGAATGCCCAAGGCAGGACCCTCTGAATCACAGCTTAAAGAAACACTCCCAGGGCCACAAGATTTTCTAAGAACTGCTCCAGGACCGATTTACAGGACTGACCAATTCCTCTGTGTCCAGGTGGGGTCAGGTGGTCAACTCATGGCTTCCTGAGAAGGTAGCTGGAAACTGTTTCCCCATCCCTGCTCTGACAACAACCAAAGGCAAGTTATGCTTCACTTCCCTCAGTTTCTGCTTCCACACCTACCTCACAGGTTTGTTTGGGGGATTAAATGATTAAGTGAGATGGTATACCTAAAATATACTGGTACCCCACTAGCAGCAAAACTACGGGCTAACACATACTGAGCACTCCTTATGTGCCAGGCAAAGTTTGCAAAGATTAACATATTTAATCCTCACCATAACTCTGAGGTGGACTGTAATTATCCCCATTGAACAGCTGGGAATACTGAGGCTCAGAAAGGTTAATTTGCCCAAGGTAGAGCTAGCAAGATGTAGAGCCAGGTTCATCTGGCTTCGGAGCCAGAGGTCTTACTTTTATTTATATATAAATATATATATAATGTATATACTATATATATAATTTTTTTTGCAAGCTAGCGTGTTCAAACCACTCTGCCAGAAGCATCAAAAAATAGAAATCTCCCCCTTTAAAATTTAGTATTTCTAGTTATAGGAAATGTGTTCACTATAGGAAATTTTCAAAATATAAAATAATCATAGAGAAGAAAATGAAATTCCTGGCTATCCTTCAACCCAGAGATTACCACTAGACTTTTGGCCTCTATCTTCACTGTTACAGTAGTTTTGGCCTCTCTCATTATAGTATATCCATACGACCTCAAAGTAGAATATTGTGCATTGCAATTTTGTACCTACTTCATTTCCCCCTCCCTCTGTAATAGCCTAGAGCAGATCCTCAGACTGGTCTTTCTAGTTCAGATGCTTATTCTAATGACAAGTTGATGAATATATTTTTATGTATCAGCACCACTTGTGCCTCTACTCCTGTGCACTGCAAGAGGCCTTAAAGGACACAATCCTTGGGCCTGTTCTCAAGAGGCTCGCAAACGCCAAAGATGCACAGTCAACCTAATTTACGCTCAGGTAGGTCCTCATTGGGTGCTTCTCCGGTGCCAGGCCCGGAGATCCAGCAGTGAACAGACAGAGAGGCTCTCAAGGGCTCATGTTTAAGAACAGAGCAGCCAGCAATAAGTAAGAGAATAAAGAGGGTGATTATAGCAGTTCTGGCTGTGAAGGGTGACGTGATAGGGTGTGACTGGGGAGAGAGCGACTTGAGACTGGAAAGCCTGAGAAGGCTTCTCGAGGAGGTGACATTTAAGCTAGCCCTGAATAGATTTCAAGGACCCTGCCTTATCAAGATCTGGGAAGAGTGTTCAGCAAGAGAGAACAGCAAGTGCAAAGGCCCTGAGGCAGGAAGGGGTTTAGAGGACTCAAAAGAAAATCAGTGGAGATTTTCAGCTAGGGACCTGACCCACACACTTCAAATAACAGACAAGATGATAGATACAAACTGACATGATAAGGCAAAGTTTCTTTTAAGAACTTACATGTATTTTTAAATTACCTACCTTGGGTTTCCTACAGATTTCTGAAAGGTGCTGAATTACAGGATACACGTGACCTCCTAAAACAGGGGTTTCTCAGCCTTAGAAATCACGCTGGGGAACTCTGAAAAATCTTGGGGCCCAGGCCACACCCCTGTGATGACATCATAATGTTGGGAGAGGAGGGGAAACCTAAAATTTTAATTAAAAAAATTAAATTAAAAAGAAATTTTAAAGCCCTTCAGGCGATTCCAATGTGCAGGCACTGTTGAGAATCCCAAGCCTAAAAGAATAAAAGACAAAGCAAAACAATATCACATAACTGAAGAACTTCAAAGTACTGTGCAAATGCAATTCAAGTTTTTAATTTTTTTTTGGCCACGCCACGCAGCATGTGCTATCTTAGTTCCCTGACCAGGGATGGAACCCGTGGCCCCTGCAAGGGAAGCACAGAGTCTTAACCACTGGACCACCAGGAAGTCCACAATTCAAGTTCTTAAAGTGACCATCGTGCTGCATTTTGCGGCTCAGTGGGCATCTCTGCCATCCACCCCTTACTTCAGGCATATCCTCCCCGGACTGTTCTTTCGATTAAACCCTTAAAACATGCCCCAGAGGAAGGAGCAATGTCCCCTTCTACACAAGAGACAACTAGGGCTTGGAGGGGTCACCTCCCTTGCCCACAGTTACTGGCTCACAAGCAGCAGCATCTGGCATCCAGCTCGGGCCCCTTGTGCCTCCAAAGCCTCCATCTGGCCCACCAGGCACCCAGCCTGGCACCTGCGCTGGGCGGTATGGGGAAAGAGCCTCGCCCACAGGCTGAGAGTTCTGGGTGCTGACCGAGCCCGGGCAGGACACACAAGTTCCTTCTGGAGCTGATAAACCGCACCTGCCTCTGAAGTGGAATCCCACAAAGGCAGAGATCCCACAGCTGGTACTGTGAAAGCCCAGATTTTTAGAAAAGCAGCCCCTCTTCCTCTGATGGTCAGAGAAGCTCCATGGGAGCGGGGCGGGGTGCTGAAAACAAAATCCCAGAATAACAGGATCTCAGCACTGCCAGCATCTGCCCAGACACCCAAAGGCCACTTTCCCACCAACACCTGTCCTGCCCCAGCAAAGGGCCACCTTGCACGGCATGGGGCTGCGGCCATCATGGCAACATGTGGCCCCGAGGGGCAGGAAGCAGGCTTGTCAGGGCAGAACCCTCCCTGAGGCCGGGAAACGTGGCCACGCGCTGATGCCCCACCTTCACGACTGATGGGGCCAAGGATCACGAGGGACACCTAAGCACCTTAGGAAATTCAACCTGGCCCTTAGAGCTTCAAACTCCCCTCTGAGTCCTCTTTATTTTATTTATTTATTTATTTATTTTTGTGGTATGCGGGCCTCCCTCTGCTGCGGTCTCTCCCGTCGCGGGGCACAGGCTCCGGACGCGCAGGCTCAGCGGCCATGGCTCACGGGCCCAGCCGCTCCGCGGCACGTGGGATCCTCCCAGACCGGGGCGCAAACCC
>NC_041224.1:171127980-171143543 GCF_002837175.3 Physeter macrocephalus
AAACCCGGTTCCCCTGCATCGGCAGGCGGACGCGCAACCACTGCGCCACCAGGGAAGCCCCCTGAGTCCTCTTTAAATGAGGACAGAGGGCACTGATGGAAGGTGGGGTCCTCCCACCTCTGGCCATGGAATTTGCTCTCTGGTCCCTGTTGCTGCCACCCTGTTCCACCTTCAGTGGCAGAGGACCACTCCTTATCATCTGTGGGTCTGTGTCCCCCTGCCTTCAGGGTCTGTGAGCTCCTACTACGTGCCAGGCACAAGTACAGGCCACAGGGTTGCAGCAAACGGCGTGAAGTCCATGCCTCGGGTATCTGCTGTACTGGAGGGAGAGGGGACCCCACCCCAGTCGTGCCATGTGGCCCAGCTTCAGGGCGAGGCGAGCTCCAGAAGAGACCACAGCAGGGAGTGGGTGGGCGGGAGAAGGGCCACCAAAGAGGGGAACAGCGAGCAGAGGCCTGGAGGACGTGAAAGTGGGCAGGTGTTGGGGGAGGGAGAATCTTCAGCTTCAGCTCAGGGCACGGCTTCAGCGAAGGCAGGAAGTGGTGATGTGATCGCGGAACAGAAAGGTCATGTGGTTGGAGCATGAGGACCGATGGGGAGGCTGTGCTGAGCGACAGGAAGCTGGGTGTCCAGCACGACCGCTGGCCCTTGTGGGAACGAGCCCCATCAAAGTGGGCACCTACCAGGTGGCACAAACGGAATCCTGGCCAGCCAGCCTCCTGAAGCCGCCTTTCTCCGGGGCTCCTCGGCCCCCAGGCAAGAGCTCCCAGGCCCTGGATGGAAAGAGGGAGACCCCAGGGAGGCAGAGGGGGTGGTGTGCCCAGCTTCTCCCCATCCACCTCAGGCTGGAGCCTGATACCCTCCCTCCTAGGCTATTCCAGCAGCCCCTGCTGTGTCCCGTCCCGGACACCTGCTGCTGCAGCCAGCGAGGAGGCGGGTTTGGGGCCACGCCTCTGCCTTTGGGTTCAGAGAGGAACCTCTGAGAATATCCTTCTTCAGAGTCCTCTCACCCATGTGGATTCCCTGGATCCTGTGGAGCCCCCAGGAAGCCAGGCAGATAGCATCCCCTTCACAGACAGAGACCTGGAGAGCTGCCCAATAATAAAGATCCAAGACTCAAGATCCACTCCCAGGCCATCTCCTTCCTTTCAAGAAACCAGAGATCTTAATTCCCTTAAAAATCACACTAGGGACTTCCTTGGCGGCACAGTGGTTAAGAATCTGCCTGCCCATGCAGGGGACACGGGTTCGATCCCTTGTCCAGGAAGATGCTACATGCCGCGGAACAACTAAGCCCGTGCGCCACAACTACTGAGCCCACGTGCCTAGAGCCCGTGCTCCGCAACAAGAGAAGCCACCACGATGAGAAGCCCGCGCACCTCAACGAAGAGTAGCCCCCGCTCGCCGCAACTAGAGAAAGCCCGCGTGCAGCAACGAAGACCCAACGCAGCCAAAAATAAATAAATTAATTAAAAAAAAAAAATCACACTAGCCAGAGCACTAGGCGTCCTCTGCCGTCTAAGCTACCACTTTGCTCCATTTCTAATTGACGATGTTTAACTTCATTGCCATCATTGTTAACTTCAATTTTTTTAAATTTAAAACTTCCATTCAAAAAACACCAGTAAGAGAGTGAAAAAGAAAGCCCGCGTGCAGCAAACGAAGACCCAACCAGCCCAAAATAAAATAAATAATTAAAAAAAAAAAAATCACACTAGCCAGAGCACTAGGCGTCCTCTGCCGTCTAAGCTACCACTTTGCTCCATTTCTAATTGACGATGTTTAACTTCATTGCCATCATTGTTAACTTCAATTTTTTTAAATTTAAAACTTCCATTCAAAAAACACCAGTAAGAGAGTGAAAATGAAACGCATGGTGGGTAAGAAGATACTCACAGTGCACGTATCTGACAAGGGACTTGGATACAAATCAACCAGAAAAAGACAATCTAGAAAACTGGACAAAGACTCAGACACATCACAGGGGAAAAAAAGATACCTGAAGAGCCAATAAACACAGGGCAAGGTGCCCAGAACCATTCATCTGCAGAGAAAAGCATGTCAAAACCACAAGACACCAGAGAAACGTTGGTCAGGATATAAAGGGACCAGAACCCCCATACGCTCTGGCGGGAGTGTAAACAGGTACACTTTGGAAAACCATCCGGCCGTGTCTACGAAAGATGTCCAAGCACCCTCCTGTGACCCAGCAGTTCTACTCCTAAACACCCAACAAAAATGAGAGCCCATGTCCCTCAAAAGGCACATATACGTGAGACAGGCTGGGACCCGGGACCTTTACCAGACCTTCACTTGCACCTGAACAAACAACTGGAGCAACAGAACACAAAGAAACTGGACTGAACATAACTGCACACACGCGTAGTTGGGGCAATTATAAACAACAAGATACAAAAAGGCCACAAACCAACTGCCATTTCCGAGGTGCCGGGAGCGAAAGCAGGAAACTGCGTGATCCCCGCACGCAGCCCCGCCACAGCAGGCCACCTAAGCCACCCCTCCTGCCCCGCTCACTGATCCGCCCCTGCCCTCGGCCCATTTGAGGAACCAGCCCCCAGCCCCTTAGGGAACAAGCAAGGGCACCTGTTACCTGTTTTCACTCCCTTGGGCTGCAGCACGGAGTCCCAATAAAGCCTTGCCTGAATTCCTCATCTGGCCTCTTAGCCACTTCTGTTGATTAAGGGATCCAAGGACCCGAGTTGGTAACATAACGATGTTCACTGCAGCAATGTTCCTAACAACTCCAAACAACCTACATGCTCACCGACAGCTGAATGGACCAACCAGTCCCGTATGTACTCACACCATGCAATTACACAGAGAAACGAAAACCGGTGACTGCTGTCCCGCAGCTTGGAGGAATCTCAGCGGTAACGTGAGTGAAAGCAGGCAGACTGCATGCACATCCACCACCCCGAGGTCAGACTCAACCCCTCAACCTTTGGGCGCTGGACAAACCCCCTACTCGTCCCACGGCGACTCAAACTCAGACCTTCTGCCCCAAATCTCCTGCATCCTCCTTTTTTAGGTAGGATACCAACACTCCCCTTCACCAAGCTAGAAACCCAGGATGAGCCTAGGCCCCTCTCCCTCTCTTCCAAGGGCAAACCAGTCACCAAGTTCTGCCTGGTTCACCTCCTGCCTCTCATCCGTCTGCCCCCGCCGCGCCTCCATCCCCACCGATTCAGCCCAACTTCACTGCCTCGAGCAAACCTGACAACCTGGCCCATCACCCTTCCAGGTCCGTCTCCCACACAGCAGCCAGGATGCCTGATCTAGAACGCACCTGACCTGTTGCTCCCCAGCTCACTCTGGGGACGAGGTCCGAGCCCTTCTGCATGGCATCCTGGGGCCCTTCCTCCTGCCGCCTGGGCCTCCGGAGCCTGTTCAGCGTCCAGCTCCCGCCGCAGCTCCACGCCGGTTCATAACCCCATACCTTTGTTCATGCTGTGCCACCTACTCGGAACACCCTTCCCCGCTTTTCTTCTACAGGCTGACTGCCTCTCTCTCACCTTCATACTCAGCTCAGGCAGCTCCTCCTCAGTGTGGGTACACCCTTCTCCCTGAAGCTCTTACAGTCCTTAGCATAGCAGATTGAATTTATCCATTTTAAGGTCTACCCCCGACCCACTACAATTCTAGGTGCCTTGTGAACAAGGACCACGCCACACAGGCTCCCAGGCAAGAAGCACTGAGTAATGCTGGTTTATCTAAATAAAACATACCTGACCCGTTTGGTCTCCATAAGGTAGGCTAGACATGTGCCACTCTCCCTGTTTTACTGATGGGCAGTTGAAGAAACAGGCTCTGGAGTGACAGAGACCTCAGTTCAAATCCCAGCCCGGCCACCTGGCAGTTGTGGTCCCTGAACGAAGTCACTCATCCCTCCTGGGTCTCCCTTTTTTCCTCCATGAAGTGGGGAGGTGCCTACGTGGCTGTTGAGATAACTAATGGGATACACGTGGCAGGCAGGAATGGTCCCCTCTGAGGCGTCTCCCTGGCATTATAAACCAGTCGTCCTGACAGATGCATTTAGTGGAGGGATCTCAGCCCCGGCACTACTGACATTCCGCGCCAGCAAGTCCTCTGTCTAGGTGTTTGGCAGCATCCCTGGCCTCTGCTCACTGGAAACCAATAAAAACCTCTCTCCTGGGGTTATGACAACCAAAAATGTCCCCAGACCTTGCCCTACATCCCCTGGGAGGCAGTGGAAAACCACTGACTTAGATTTTGGTCCCAGGACCTCCCAAACTCTCCTGGCGCCTGAGCTAAAGCTGGTTTAAGCAGCTGATGCTGGTGCTGGGCTAATCCATTCATGGAAAAACCTGCATGCCCCAGCCGGAGACAGGGAACACTTGTCTCTCTCAGCAGGAGCTGGACAGGTATAGGCTCGCCCGTCACCTGGCAAAGGACTTCCGGTGCCTTTCAGCTCTAGCCCAGCCTCTTGCATGGAACACACAGCAGATGGATCACAGGGGGGAAAAAAAGACACCTTCTAAGTCCCCCCAACAGTCTCTGTGGCCAGAGAACAGGCACAGAGGCTTGGAGTTGCCCGAGCATAGTCCTGCCCATGGTCTTTGTCACTCACGTGACAGGGTGTGCCAGGCAGGATTCTCACTCTGAGTTTAGCAGGACCAGCGGCTACAGTATGGAGATGAGTTTTACAGGAGAGGGAACTAGAGTTTGGAGAAGGAGCACGCCCCCTGGCTGCCAGCTTGAACCCATCCGTTCGTGGCTGACCTTAAGAGCTTGGTCTTCTCAGCAACCTCGTGAGGTAGGCATTACTGCAGCTCCATATTACAGATGACGGAATTGAGGCTCAGAGAGGTTAACCAACCTACCCAACATCACACAGCTTGGCAAAGTCAGGATTTGACCCCACGACTGCCTGCCTCCAGAGCCCATTCTCTTATCCACTGCACCACACGGCCCCGGCGGACCACCTCGCTCGCACACCCTCCCCAACACACTTATTTGGCTTCAAGGCAAGCAAACAGTGACTGTGTTACACAAAGCCAAACTGTCATTTCTTTTTTCCAATTGAGCGAAATACACGTAACATAAAATTAACCGTTTTAAAGTGCACAATTCAGTGGCATTTAGTACATTCACCACGTGCACCCCCATCTAATTGTAAAACACTTTCTTCACCCCAAAATAAGACTCCTTACCCACTGACCAGTTACACCTTATGATCTCCCCTCTCCCTTCAGCCCTCGACAATCACCAATCTGCTTTCTGTCTCTATGGATTTACCTGTTCTGGACATTTCCTATAAATGGAATCATACAATATGTGGCCTTTGTCGTCTGGCTTCTTTCACTTAGCATGGTGTCTTCCAGGCTCTTCCAAGCTGTAGCTTGTGTTAGTCCTTCATTCCTTTTAATGGCTGAGTAATATTCCACTGGATGGCTCCACCACAATGTGTTTATCCATTCATCAGTTCATGGGCATCTGAGTTGTTTCCACCTTTTGGCTATTATGAATAATGCTACTAGGAATACTGGCATACAAGTTTTTGTCTGAGCACCTGTTTTCAATTCTGTTGGGTACATACCTAGGAGAAGAACTGCTGGGCCATATGGGAATTCTATGTTTAACTTAATTAGGAACCTTCCGAAGTGTTTTTCGCTGCAGCTGCACCATTTTACATCCCCACCAGCTGTACATCAGAGTTCCAGTTTCTCCCCGTTCTTCCCAACCTTTGTTTCTTTTTTTTAAAAAAAATCACAGCCATCCCCAGTGGGTGTCAAGCGGCATCTTCCAAACTCCATGAACCTTATTCTAGAGGCTCTCAGGTCACTGGTGGGCATAAGCAGTTGAATTACACTTCACCCTACCAAGCCCAATCCCCAGAAAGGAATTTCGTAAAAAAGTTGTAACTGTTTGAAGGGAACCTAATCATTGGTTTAACTTCTCACATTTCCTTGGTCTTATTATCAGAGGATCTGGGGAGAGTGTGTGTGTGTGGCGGGGGGGGTCGTGGCCTCATTTCTAATCAGATTTAGATTACTGTTGTAACTCTGCTGGCCAACAGGCACCGAAAAAAATGTACTCTATAATCTGTTGACATTTGGTTACCCAGAGGACTCAAAAACACATGTGCATTTCAAAATTTAATAAAAGCAAAAGATGGAAGCAAATGTTTAAAGAGAATTAAAGATCTATTAACAAAAGTAGGGCAAGCAAACAAATTGCAAAACACTGGACCCAAGGCATAAAGGTCCCCTAACTTTATGTAATAGGAAGGCTCAGTATATAGAGAGCATGAATTTAAAATTCAGGCTCAGCTCTCAAAACACTGAGCACAGTGAGAAACTGTGGCAAGAGCCAGTGATGCCGAGAGGTAAGGAAGGGAGGGCAGAGCTAGGGGACTCTTGCAAGGGACACTTCTCTCTGGAATGCCAGAGCCTTCTGCAAACTGGGTACAACGTGCTCGGTGCCCACCTGCCTATGGGAGTAGCCTTGGGTGTGGGAGAACACCTATCCTCTGTTTATGGAATTCAGCTTTATGACTTGATGCCATCTTCTAAGGGACGGATGACTTGTAGACCCTTGACCAGAGGCTTGGGTCCTTCAAGATGATCCAATTTGATCTCACAAGAGGGGCCCAATCCACCCGACTGCTCCTGCCTCCCCTCCTGGGCATAAGCGCTGTGCTGACCATGGCACAGCAGCCCTGCCTGGCTCAGGAGAGGCGGAGTAAAAATCACCAAAAGCAATCCTGACAGCTTTTTTTTTTGGCTGTGTTGGGTCTTTGTTGCTGCGTGCGGGCTTTGCATTGCAGTGGCTTCTCGTTGCAGAGCACGGGCTCTAGGCGCGCAGGCTTCAGTAGTTGTGGCTTGCGGGCTCTAGAGTGTAGGCTCAGTAGTTGTGCATGGGCTCAGTTGCTCCGTGGCATGTGGGATCTTCCCGGACCAGGGATCGAACCTGTGTCCCCTGCATTGGCAGGTGGATTCTTATCCACCAGGGAAGTCCCCTGACAGTTCTTGAAATCATTCTTCCGTCTCCAGGAGCCACGCCCGGGGAAGAATAAAAGCAAAGAACGTGCTGGGGTTCCCTCTGTATTTTGGCTAGGGCCTTCTTTTCCCAAGGAGGCAGTGGAGACCCAGGTCTAGTTTGAATAAAGAATAAAAATAGTTCATTTCTCAGATGCAGTCATGGTATGCAATAGCGGTGGTTATGTCATAAAAAAGCCTTTTAGAGATATATGCTGAATTATTGATGAATGATATCCTGTATGATATGTGGAATTTGCCTCAAAGTAACATGGGAAGGGGTAAGTGGGGGGGATATTGATAAAACGGGGATGGACATGAATCTGGGTGATGGCTATGTGTGTGTGTGTGGGGGGTCGTTATACTATTATCTCTAATTTTACATGTTTGAAATTTTTCATATATTTTAAAATAAAGCTGACCACGGTTACACACACACACACACACACACACACACACACACACACACACACACACACACACGCACACAGAGCTAAGCGCAGGGTGTTCTTCCTCATTAGAAAAGTCTGATGTGTGGCTGTCCAAACCCGTGGAGTTCACTGTCCCCATCTTAAAAGTCCATGGGGGTGGAGACAGATCTCCTCCTCAACCTTATTCTCAGCGGTGTGTTTTTCTGATGTCTAAAAGACCTAGAAAGAGAAGAATTATTGCAAAGCTTAGCAACAATCTCACTCAGGATGCTTGCTAAGTGACTGCAGAACAGAGGGTCAATGAGGCAGAGGGGGGCTGTAGCCCCCCACGTGGGGGGACACGCACTCCTGGATGGCGGCTGAGCACCCATCTCAGTTCCCTCTGGCTCCCTCTGGACCCCAGCCAAGGCACTTCTCCTCCTGGGGCGCCTGTTTCCAAGGATCCATTTTTCTCAAGAACTACAATAACGCCCCCTGTTCTCTTGGGCTGAAGAGGTACAAACGTAACGCGATGGGCAGTGTTCCACCCACCTCTTTGAAACCCAGAGGTTGACATCATCCCCACGCTGTGGACAAGAGGAGTGAGTTCAGAAAGGCTAAGAGCCTGATGAAGGTCCAAGGAAGTAAACCTCATTCCAGATTCTGGAAGCCTGGGCACACTTTGCTGCAAAACGCTGCCTCCGAAGTCCCCGAGGATACACTGTTGTGACATCTCGCCCGGCGATCCATGCTCTCCAATAGAGCCCGGTGTACGTGTGTGTGGCCGTGACGTGTAGCACGTGCGGCAGAACTTTCGTGAGAAACCCCCACCCAGTCCCTGCCTACCTCTTGGACGCCCCAGGGGCTGAGCCCAGCGGGCCCCCTACATTCCCGTCTCCTGTGTCACCCTCAGGCCACCAGCGGCAAATACCTGTGGGCAGTGGCTATTCAAGGTCAGAGCCAGCCAGGTCATGATTCCTCACACACCTTTCTGCTCTCACTCAGCTGGGGGAAGGTGGCATGGAAGGTAGGTCCATCCACCGAGGCTCGTGCGCTCTGACCGGTCCCCGAGGGCTGCGAGGAAACCCAAACTCACTGAGGACCCCTCCACCTGTGAGCCCCCTACCCCCGATACCGATTCATGTCTGCACACCTTCACAAAGGCTCCTCCTCTGCTGGCCTAATTCCTGGCCCCCAACTTCAAGATGCAGCCCAGAACCCTGAGAGCCCTTCCTGGTGGCCACAGGCTGGAGCCTTTCTTTTATGATGGGTTTTATTTGTATAAACACATCATTGCCTGTTTCCCTCCAAGTCATCCTTACATCCCAGATCCTCGGATTCTGGAACAGATCTTTCTGTTCTTGATTCACACACCCACTGACTGTGACAGTCTGTGGGTGGATCAGGGCCATGACCCGTTAGGCGTACACTTCCTGAGACACAGCCCAAGTTCAGAGCAGGTGTCTGACTCGAGGAAATCACGAACACCATGAGGCGTCTTCTCGCCGCTGGACCAGGAGCCCAGCCCAGCCCAGCACGGTGGTCAGCGTCTGGCCGATGGCATGGACGAGAGAGCCCATGGGAGAGAAGATGGGAGTCCCCTACCTTGGTGACTGAGAAAGGGCCAGCGCCAGTCAGGGACACTGAGCCAGGCGCCAAAGGCCAGCCGAGGAGCAGACCCAGGAGCGTGACACGAGTGTGCGTCTGCAAAGCCACTGAGACCGAGATACATTTGAGACCTTGTATGTCTGAAATGTCTTTATTCTGCCCTCAACCTCGATGAGAGAGAGGCTCAGCAGGTCGGAGAATCCAGGCTGAGGCTGGAGCAGTTTTCCTCCAGGATTTCCAAGGTGTTACTCCATGACCTTGTGGCATCCAGCGCTGCTGCCAAGACATCTGATGTGACCTCTTTCTCCTTGTTTTGGAAACTTTTAGACGCTTTACTAAACACTGGGGACAATTTCACAATGAGAAGCCTTAGTAAGGCTCATGTTCATCCACACTGCCAAGGATTTAATGGGCTTTTCATTGGGAAATTTGGTTCCAAGCAGTGTTCTTGAATTATTTTTAATAACATCCCCCCACTCCATTTTCCCTATCCCCTCTTTCTAGAATATTATCGATATTACTCTAATGTTGGACCTTCTGATCTCTAAATTTCTTTTTCCCTCCTGTTGGTTTTAAGAAAAGCATCTTTATTTATAGAAGTATTTTCGAATAATGTTTCTCAGATGAATGAATGGGTGAATGAACGCAAACCAGAGCAGTAAGTACACGAACCCCATTCACAGAGAGTGTCTCTAAGGGTCAGAGACAGTCATTCCATAATAAGGACAGCAATCGCCTTTTACATTTGTGTGGGAGACAGGACAGAAATTATGAGCTCCATCCTCCCGACAGAGAAATTGAAATCCACAGAGGTCACACAGTTGCCCCAAGTCACATGGTGAATATGTGGCAGGTTCAGGCAGCTCCTGCTTTTACTTTTTGTTCTATAGCCAGGAGACTCTCAATTTTATCTTTTAGCCATTTTTTGAGCTCCTCACTTCAACTGTACTAAAATTCTCTGGGTTCTCTTTTGCTAATTGTTTATATGAACTCACTCTGAGACTTTCTGAACCTAAAGAAAGGTTTAAAGAATAATGCAACGAACGCCCAGGTACCCTTTTACCTAGACTGACCAGTTAATATCTGTCACATTCACTTTTTCTGTATCATACGTTTGGTTTGCTAAACCATTCGAAAGTCAATTGCTGAAGCGAAATTCAGCCCTAGATACTTCAACACCTTTCTCCTTAGAACAAGAAGAGTCTCCCCTCCATACCAAGGGGCCTCAACCAAGGGCGATTTCAGTTCCTCCTCTCCTCCATTCCCAGGAGACATTTTACAATGTTTGGAGATATTTTCTATAGTCAAGACTTGAAAGGGTGCTACTTGAATCTGCTGGGTAGAGACCAGGGATGCTACTAAAACATGCTACAATGCACAGGGCGGCCTCTACCACAAAGAATGATCTGAGCTAAAATGCCAACAGCAATAAAGTTTAGAGACCCTGTTCCTACCCACATCACTACGGTGACTGTCAAGCAATTTAATCTTGATACATTACTCACGTACAGCTCACAGTCAGATTTCTCCAACTGTCCCCCAAATGTGTTTGGCGAATATATACTTTTTCCAGCTCTGGATCCAACCATGGCATTTGGTAGACATGCCGTCTTCACCTCCTCTGTTCTAGAGTCGGGCCAGCTTCTTTCTTCTCCTTGTCATCTCTGAGGTCTCCACATCGGTTCCTTGTAGACTGATCCGCACATGGATCTGTCTGCGTACCCAGGATTAGATCCACACGAAGGATTGTGGCAACAGTACTACATAGCAATGCAAAGTCTACTCACAGCCTAGGAATATATCCCTGGCCCCAACTTACAGCTCCCTCCCTGCATAGTTAGTTGCCTCCAAATTGCTTTTCTTCTGTTTGTCCTACAAAGTCAAGGCTCTCCTTGTATGCCAGATGACTCTTGGCCCTCTGGGCTCACGCCAGGGGCACGAAGAGCTGCCTGGATGTGCAGGGCACACGGGTGAGGCTGGAGGCCAAACCTCTCATCGTAGGGCAATCAGGCTGCTTCAGTGGGGACCTCTGGAGGTCAGGTCTTTAGATCCTTTCTCTCAGGCTGACCAGTCCCCCAGAGAACTTTCTAGTCTCCTCCGAGTGGGTACAGAATTGGCTGCCAGCTTGTTGGAGGTTGAGTGGGGAAGACGGCTACAGGTCCCCATCCAGTTTGTAAACCTCCTCCTAATCCCTTTTCTCCGGGGACCCTCGCTTCCACTCTCTCCAAAAAGTAAACCCTCATTTTTTTTTTTTTTTTGCCACAGTAGGAAGGGGGAGGGTAGTCTGGTTGTGCAAAATGGGGGAGGGGTGGGTAGAGGGCACCAAACTGCTTCCCCGCCCTCCCACCAACCCTCCTGTCTTCAGCCTCCCCCCGCCCCCCCCGCACTTACACTGTCCCCTCCACTTGCAGGATGACTTGCTACTCACACTTCTGTGCCCCAGCTTCCAAAATGCTTGATATTTTCTTATCTTTCTGGATTCTAGTTTTTCAAAACACCCTTTTACTTGTCTTCTGATGGGGTTTTGGGAAGGAGTGAAGGTGACGCACATTTTCAATCCACCACCTTTAACAAGGAGCCTGTGTCCTTTAATATTTAAATAGTGGCAAGAGTCCCAAACCCACCTACTATAGGAAATTCGGAGGAACTTCTCCCCAGATGTCTCTAAAGACTTAGGGAAAAATTATCCAACTCTGAAATAAGGCAGATGGACGTCTGCTGTCCCTTCAATGCCACACTGGAGCATCTAACCTGCCCAGCAAAAGATCATCTGGTCTTCCTGGGAATGTCACTTGGATAATTGCTTCCTCATTGTGGCTCAGACTTTGTAAAGTTAGAGGATAACTTGCTGAGAACTGGTAAACTGCCACTCGTTTCTATCTGGAGGGATAAAAGACAATCCCAAAGGTGGTGGCTTCGTTGCCCTGCAGGAGGTCCATCGGTTTGGTATCTCACTTTGGAATCGGATTCAAGCATCCTTTCACTAACGAGGTATGTCTGTCTCCTGTACCTTTCTTGGAACCTGTATCTTTCCTTTCCATCCGCTGCTTCTGTCATTAATGAGTTAAACAGGTCTTTGACACATGTGCACTCTCCATTTGTATGACAATTATCTTTAACTTTTTCAAAACTACACGGTAACAACTCTCCAAGTTCTTCTGTTTCTGAGCTTCTGCTTCTTTCAAATGCTCTTTCTCCACCCGGAGACTCACAGGCAGCAAATGCTGGCCCTTCCCCACTTTGCCCCACGCTATGATGTCACCTCTTGTTTTTTCATGCCCAAAGCACCCTGACCCGCAAAGCCCCTCGCGGCTGGCGACTGAAGGTTTGGTGTAACACAGTGCAAACACCACCCGAAACGGAGCCTTACGCAGCTGCCTAACTAACCGTGACCACTCCCCTCGGAATGGGCAATCTCTCCCCTTGAGCAGCTCGCAATTGCAACCCTTTTTTCCTGCTGTTTCTCCTATGAGGAGCTACCTTCTACCTGCTGATACCTTCATTCTTGTTCATTTCTCAGGCAGAGCATTTCAGCTCACTACCTCAAATCTCATCATCTTCCAAACCTGGCCGGGGTCAACCTTGGGAAAAACAAAATTCCATTCCATTGCTCTGCAAGCGTGTGGGATTAAGAGCACGTCTGGAGGTCAGGGTTGGAATCCCAGCACTGCTGCTTAGTAACCGGGCAACCTCGACCTCCCTCTGCCTCGTTGTGAGGGTTCAGCGACTTAATACAACACTGTAAGAACAGCAGCGCCCACCCCGCAGAGCAAGCACTCAGTAGCTCCCGGAAACTTGGGCAGAAGCAGTGATTACACCCTGCTTTCATGCGATCAGAGTCAAAGGACAGACCTCCCAGCCTCCGACTGAGCAAGGCCTGGGGTTTGCCTTTTGCTTCCTTCCTGCTGCATCAGAAGGCATTAAAATGACGATGAGGACACCAGTGATTCCTGGATGGTAGCTGGAGCAGCCGCCAGCTCCCTCACTCCAGCTCCTGAGTCTAAATCACCTCAAAGCCGGATGGAAAGCTTGAGTTCCTCAACCAAAGCCAAGAAGGGGGCTTTGCAGAGCGGCCGAGAAGACAGTGAACTCAGAACAAGAGGCCCGGGTCCAGTGCCAGCTTGCTGCTTACCGCTGTGTGACCCTGAGCAAGTTACTCAGGCTGAACCTCAGGTTGAAAAAGAAACGGAAGTAATCGTGCCTTGCCTGCCTACTCCAGGGTTGTTTTAAAAATCTAAAAAGATGCTGATAAAAACCCACAGAAAAATATAAAGTGAGAATTACTATCACCATAAACCTCATCATCCAGCTGACAGAGGAGTTATACTGGTTACGTTTAATTTTTTTGAAAAGTTTTCAATATAAAAAAGAATGAAATTCTCCCACCTGCAGCAACATGGATGGACCTAGAGAATATTCTGCTTAGTAAAATAAGTCAGAGAAAGACAAATACTGTATAATACCACTTATATGTGAAATCTAAAAAATAATACAAATGAATGTATACACAAAACAGAAACAGACTGACAGATTATAGAAAAACTCGTGGTTACCAAAGAAGAGAGGGAAAGGGGGAGGGGCAAATTAGGGGCAAGGGATTAACAGAAACAAACTACCATGTATAAAATAGATAAGCAACAAGGATATAGTGTACAGCACAGGGGTTTATAGCCATTATCTTATAACAACTTTTAATGGAGTATAATCTATAAAAATACTGAATCACTATGCTGTATACCTGAAACGAACATAAGTCAACCATACTTCAATTTAAAAAATAAATGTAAAAATATAAAAATAAAAAATAAAGAGTTTTCACTACTTGGACAGATACTAAAAAAAAGAGATAAATAAGGAACATAAACAGCAACTCTGGCTTTGGGAACCTTCACCTTGGACCTACCCATAAAAATCAACATTGTCACCCAAGGGCAAGTCTTAAGGCAGAGGGCAAGTTTAAAGGAAAACAGTGCCTATGGCCACCTTCCAGTTCAGGTTTCGGTTTCGTTTGTTTTCCACAGGCGTGGCAATGAGGTGTGCAGGAGAAGGCACACACGTGTGTATCTGCATTTTAACCTAGGTTGTAAAGGTGGGGACTAGGGCAGGTGAGGGGTGTATCAGCAGAAACAGGCTCATACAAAATGCCCACCAGCATGGGTTTTGTGCATCCAATCAAGTTCTGAAGACGTCCCGGTTGTTTCCTTTCTAACCTCCAAAGCCCAGCCAAGGGCAAAGGAGAAGGTATCAGTTCAGGGCAAGGAGATTCCACCCTGAGGGCTGAAGTCACAGGGCGGCCCTGAGCATAACACCCCAGTAAAACCTGACACGAATCGATATATTCTCTCTGCCGCAGGGCATAAGGCCATCTCCCTTTCTACCACCAGCACGTGCTCCTGGCTCAACAAGGCTGCTGTGATCTCATCCCTCTGGCCAGGGGCCAGGTCTGTGTTTATCCCAAGCATCTGCAGGCAAACCCCCATCTTCCCAGGATCGCCTGCCCACCAGAGAGGTCCGCGTGCAGTGGCAGGACTGCGCCCCTTTCCCTTTACACTCTGCTCCCTCCCTTCCCAGAGACCTGGCCCTGGGATCAGGGGCTCCCAGGAGAAGGCCGGGATGGTCAGCATCCGGACAGCACATCCAGCAGGAAAAGCAGGCCTCCTTCTCATTTCATTCAGCCTTTGCTACAACTACGAAACTTCTCAGTGCCTCAACTTCCTCATCTGCGAAACAGGATACAACCATGCCTATCCCACAAAAGGTTCTGCAGATTAAACCAGTTTATAAGGGTGAAGGACTTATAACGCCGCCTGGCACACACCAAGCTTTCAAGCCCAAGTTATTACTAACAGTGCTTGGAATATCATAGACACTTGGTCTAGAGCAGAACGGTGGGGTGATTGGAACACGGGCTCTGACACCAGACTGCCTGGTTCAAATCTCACCTCTACCATTCATACTATGTGACCTTGGGCAAGTTTACTATTCCTGCTGCCTCAGTTTCCTCATATTCTTGTGGCAAGAATTAATAGTTAATACTGGAAACAACCCAAGTATCCCTCAACTGGTGAAGAGATGAACTGTGGTATATCCACACTGTAGAATACTACTCAGCAATAAAAAGTATTTAGACATGCATCGCCGCGGGTGGATCTTAAGATCTTTATGCTAAATGAAAGAAGCCAAAGAGGAAGGCTACATACTGTATGATTTCATATATATGAAACTATAGAAAAGGCAAAATTTTAGTGACAAAAAGCAGATCAATAATTGCCTGGGAAAATGTTCAGGGGGAGGAGGGGGAAGATGGCGGAAGAGTAAGACGCGGAGATCACCTTCCTCCCCACAGATACATCAGAAATACATCTACATGTGGAACAGCTCCTACAGAACACCCACTGAACGCTGGCAGAAGACCTCAGACCTCCCAAAAGGCAAGACACTCCCCACATACCTGGGTAGGGCAAAAGAAAAAAGAATAAACAGAGACAAAAGAATAGGGACGGGACCTGCACCAGTGGGAGGGAGC
>NC_041224.1:171144096-171144963 GCF_002837175.3 Physeter macrocephalus
AGAGCGCTGCTTAAAGGAGCTCCAGAGACGGGCACGAGCCGCGGCTATCAGCGCGGACCCCAGAGACGGGCATGAGACGCTAAGGCTGCTGCTGCCGCCACCAAGAAGCCTGTGTGCGAGCACAGGTCACTCTCCACACCTCCCCTCCCGGGAGCCTGTGCAGCCCGCCACCGCCAGGGTCCTGTGATCCAGGGACAACTTCCCAGGGAGGGCGCGCGGCGCGCCTCAGGCTGGTGCAACGTCACGCCGGCCTCTGCCGCCGCAGGCTCGCCCCGCATCCGTACCCCTCCCTCCCCACGGCCTGAGCGAGCCAGAGACCCCGAATCGGCTGCTCCTTTAACCCCGTTCTGAGCGAAGAGCAGACGCCCTCAGGCAACCTACACGCAGAGGCGGGGCCAAATCCAAAGCTGAACCCCAGGAGCTGTGCGAACAAAGAGGAGAGGGGGAAATCTCTCCCAGCAGCCTCAGGAGCAGCGGATCAAATCTCCACAATCAACTTGATGTACCCTGCATCTGTGGAATACCTGAATAGACGACGAATCATCCCAAATTGAGGAGGTGGACTTTGGGAGCAATGATATATATTTTTTTCCTCTTTTCCTCTTTTTGTGAGTGTGTATGTGTAGGCTTCTGTGTGAGATGTTGTCTGTATAGCTTTGCTTTCACCGTTTGTCCTAGGGTTCCGTCTGTCCGGTTTTTTTGTTTGTTTTACTTAAAAAAAATTTTTTTCTTAATAATTATTTTTCATTTTAATAACTTTATTTTATTTTATCTTACTTTATTTTATTTTATCCTCTTTCTTTCTTTCTACTTTTTCTCCCTTTTATTCTGAGCAGTGTGGATGAAAGGCTCTTGGTGCTGCAGCCA
>NC_041224.1:171146490-171146679 GCF_002837175.3 Physeter macrocephalus
ACAAAAACAAGACCCATATATATGCTGTCTACAAGAGACCCACTTCAGACCTAGAGAAACATACAGACTGAAAGCAAGGGGATGGAAAAAGATAATCCATGCAAATGGAAATCACAAGAAAGCTGGAGTAGCAATTCTCATATCAGACAAAATAGACTTTAAAATAAAGACTATTACAAGAGACAAAAA
>NC_041224.1:171146763-171148901 GCF_002837175.3 Physeter macrocephalus
AACAACTTAACTTTGCAGCTAAAGCAATTAGAGAAAGAAGAAACAAAAAAACCCAAAGTTAGCAGAGGAAAGAAATTATAGAGATCAGATCAAAAATAAATGAAAAAGAAATGAAGGAAACGATAGCAAAGATCAATAAAACTAAAAGCTGCTTCTTTGAGAAGATAAACTAAATGGATAAACAATTAGCCAGACTCATCAAGAAAAAAAGGGAGAAGACTCAAATCAATAGAATTCGAAATGAAAAAGGAGACGTAACAACTGACACTGCAGAAATACAAAAGATCATGAGATTACTACAAGCAACACTATGACAAGAAAATGGACAACCTGGAAGAAATGGACAAATTCTTAGAAATGCACAACCTGCCAAGACTGAATCAGGAAGAAATAGAAAATATGAACAGACCAATCACAAGCACTGAAATTGAAACTGTGATTAAAAATCTTCCAACAAACAAAAGCCCAGGACCAGATGGCTCCACAGGCGAATTCTATCAAACATTTAGAGAAAAGCTAACACCTATCCTTCTCAAACTCTTCCAAAAGATAGCAGAGGGAGGAACACTCCCAAACTCATTCTATGAGGCCACCATCACCCTGATACCAAAACCAGACAAAGACGTCACAAAGAAAGAAAACTACAGGCCAATATCACTGATGAACATAGATGCAAAAATCCTCAACAAAATACTAGCAAACAGAATCCAACAGCACATTAAAAGGATCATACACCATGATCAAGTGAGGTGTATTCTGGGAATGCAAGGATTCTTCAATATACACAAATCAAACAACTTGATACACCATATAACAAACTGAAGAAGAACAACTATATGATCATCTCAATAGATGCAGAGAAAGCTTTTGACAAAATTCAACACCCATTTATGATAAAAACCCTGCAGAAAGTAGGCATAGAGGGAACTTTCCTCAACATAATAAAGGCCATATATGACAAACCCACAGCCAACACTGTCCTCGATGGTGAAAAAATGAAACCACTTCCACTAAGATCAGGAACAAGACAAGGTTGCCCACTCTCACCACTCTTATTCAACATAGTTTTGGAAGTTCTAGCCACAGCAATCAGAGAAGAAAAAGAAATAAAAGGAATCCAAATAGGAAAAGAAGAAGTAAAGCTGTCACTGTTTGCAGATGACAAGATACTATACATAGAGAATCCTAAGGAGGCTACCAGAAAACTACTAGAGCTAATCAATGAATTTGGTAAAGTAGCAGGATACAAAATTAATGCACAGAAATCTCTGGCATTCTTATACACTAATGATGAAAAATCTGAGAGTGAAATTAAGAAAACACTCCCATTTACCACGGCAACAAAAAGAATAAAATATCTAGGAATAAACCTACCTAAGGAGACAAAAAACTTGTATGCAGAAAACTATAAGACACTGATGAAAGAAATTAAAGATGATACAAATAGGTGGAGAAATATACCATGTTCTTGGATTGGAAGAATCAACATTGTGAAAATGACTCTACTACCCAGGACATGGGTTTGTGCCCCGGTCCAGGAAGATCCCACATGCTGCGGAGCAGCTAGGCCCGTGAGCCATGACCGCTGAGCCTGCAGGTCTGGAGCCTGTGCTCCGCAATGGGAGAGGCCACAACAGTGGGTGGCCCGTGCACCGCCAAAAAAAAAAAAAAAAAAAAAGAAAAAGGAAAAACCAGAAATATAGATCAATGGAACAGGATAGAAAGCCCAGAGCTAAACCCACGCACATATGGTCACCTTATCTTTGATAAAGGAGGCAAGAATATACAGTGGAGAAAAGACAGCCTCTTCAATAAGTGGTGCTGGGAAAACTGGACAGCTACATGTAAAAGTATGAAATTAGAACACTCCCTAACACCACACACAAGAATAAACTCAAAATGGGTTAAAGACCTAAATGTAAGGCCAGACACTATCAAACTCTTAGAGGAAAACATAGGCAGAACACTCTATGACATAAATCACAGCAAGATCCTTTTTGACCCATCTCCTAGAGAAATGGAAATAAAAACAAAAATAAACAAATGGGACCTAATGAAACTTAAAAGCTTTTGCACAGAAAAAGATACCATAAACAAGACCAAAAGGCAACCCTCAGAATGGGAGAAAGTATTTGCAA
>NC_041224.1:171149843-171174259 GCF_002837175.3 Physeter macrocephalus
AGGGAGACGCAAGAGGGAAGAGATACGGGAACATATGTATATGTATAACTGATTCACTTTGTTATAAAGCAGAAACTAGCACACCATTGTAAAGCAATTATACTCCAATGATGTTGTTAAAAATAATAATAATAATAAATAATTGCCTGGGACTAGGGGTCAAGGAGGGATACAGTGCAAGTGGGCATGAAAAAATTTTGGGGGTGAAGGAAATTTCTACATCTTGACTGTAGTGTGGTTACACAGCCGCACAAAATGAACAAAATTCTTCAACTGTACAATTAAAAATGGGTGAAGTTTAGTATTGTGTGTCAATTATATTGTACTAAAATAAAGCATACAAATAAGAAAACCAATAAAAAGAATAGTTACTACGCATGAAATTCCAAGAACAGTGGCAGACACATGGTAAGTAATCAAAAATGAATATGCACTGCTGTTAGAATCATCTTCCACCTGCTCGGGGACCTCTGGGTCACAGCACACGGTACCCCAGGGATATTAAGACCCGAGGCTGGCTCATTCCCTTCCTGTGCTCCCCCTCTGAGCTTCAGGCCCTGGGGACAGAGGGGTGAGCAGCTACAGCCCTGCCTTCACAGTGGGAGGAAGGAAGCCACCAACATGTCACAGCTAAGCTGTGCTACATGGAGCAACATGAGGGGAGGGCCTTGGAGGGAGGGAGAAGCACAAACCAGCACCCAGAGGCTCCAGTTCGTCCCCCATCAAGAGTGCTCAGGCTCAGGGAGTTGCGGGTGTCAACCTGAGCCCTCCTGGGCCGGCCTATCCAGACATGAAGGCCTTGTGCGTGAGCTATAAGCCCATAGAGAATAGCTTGCTCCAAAACAAGGATCATCAAGACAATAGCAAGTTTGATGATTTTAATACAAGACTGTTGTCTATATTCACTATACCGTGCATTGGATCTCTAGCGCTCATTCACTGTGTTGTAAGTTTGTAAATGCCCATCGACAGGTGAATGGATAAAGATGTGGCACATATAACAATGGAACATTACTCAGCCATAAAAAGAAACGAAATTGAGTTATTTGTAGTGAGGTGGATGGACCTAGAGTCTGTCATACAGAGTGAAGTCAGTCAGAAAGAGAAAAATAAATACCGTGTGCTAACACATATATATGGAATCTAAGAAAAAAAATGGTACTGATGAACCTAGTTGCAGGGCAGGAATAAAGAGGTAGACATTGAGAACGGACTTGAGGACATGGGGTGGGAGGGCAAAGTGAGAGTCGCTCCGACATATACACACTACCGAATGTAAAACAGTTAGCTAGTGGGAAGCGGCCGCATAGCCCAGGGAAGGGAGATCGGCTTGGTGCGTTAAGATGGCCTAGAGGGGTGGGATAGGGAGCGTGGGAGGGAGGCTCAAGAGGGAGGGGATATGGGGACATGTGTATGCATATGGCTGATTCGCTTTGTTGTGCAACAGAAACTAACACAGGATTGTGAAGCAGTTATACTCCAATAAAGATCTATTAAAATATATACAATTTTTATTTTAAAAAAAAGACAGACAATGGCAAGCCTTGGAATCACTGTAGGAATCTGGCTGATCTGCAGACCCAATCTCATCAAGGCTCCAACAGCTGAGGGAGGTGAATTAAGATTAACTCAGACTTTTCCCAGTTGGCACAGGTGTGCCAGACGACGTGCTGTGTACTAGCAGCCAATGGATGAGCAAGTGGTTCCTGTCCTCAGGGAGCCCCCAGGATGGGAAGGTGACAGACAGGTGGTGGTCAGACTGTGAGCGGCCCAGATGTACAAAGGGAGGAGGGCCCAGCTGACCCTGTGGTGTATCCAGGGGGGCATCACGAGGGAGGCACTGCACAAGCGAAGCTGGAAAGACTGAGAGGAAGGAGGGTCAGGCGGAGAGGGAAGGGCAGGAGCAAGGCAGGCAGAAGGGAATCACAGGGTGGGTTTGGGAAGTCAGCAGCTGCCAGGCCCCAGTGCAGGGAGCAGGGCAGGAGCTTCATTCAGTAAACATGTATGAAGCCCCAGTGTGTGCTGGATGGCCGCCGAGATTCCGCTGGACACACTCAAGCAGAAGCCACGGCTGTTCTGCTCACTCGTGCAGTTTGTCATCTGGAGGAGCCAGAGGGAGAGGCTCCAAGTTCCCTCGGGCCATCAGGGAACACCTGATGGAGGTGGAGGAGACACCTGAAGGAGGAGGGGGAGCCCCCTCTGTGCAAAGACCCGGGGACAGCGAGTGTGCATTTAGTCCTTCCTTCCCCTCTGCCGGCCTCTGATGGGGACGGGGCCTCTGGCATTGAGCGAAAGGCTGTTCCCGATGGGCCCTGTGCTGCAATGTCACCTCCTCTCGCCTACAGCCACCATCACCCTGCCTCCGCGCTACGCCCCACACAGGTGTTGCTGTCTGTGTACACACTTGTTTCATCCTGTGTTTATGGATAAACATTTGTCCGTTCCCTGCCTCTTCCTTTTATCCTCAAGGGCAGCGAAGCCACGCCCTTCACTTTGGGACTCTCGCCTTCCACTTCCTCTCGTCCTTCCCACCCTCTCCACCCCTCAAGAGTCTAGCAGAGGCTGCCCAGAGAGGATGGGGGCCACCACGGACGGACGCACAGCCATCACGGATCTGGGCCATTCTGTGAAGGTTTGGGACCATTAAGTGCCAACCACCGGCCGGGTGCTGGGTGGCGAGTAGAGCTGCTCACGGCACGTCTGGACAATTATGCGACACACTAAGTATTATAATCTAATTATGTTACAAAAGCGGTAATGGAGAAATAAAAAGAACAACTAACCCTGTCTGAGGGAGTCGGCTGTTCACTTGGGTGTTGAAGCAAGCAGCTGAAATCGCCAGATAGAGGACGCGGGGAAAGACGGCGCAGGGGGCGGGGCCGTGAGTACAGAGGAAGCATCCGAGGGCGAGAGATGCGGCCAGGAACGGCGCAGGCGCAGCGATGGAGCCCGGGCAGCAGGGCCCAGAGAGCCAGGGGTTCCCGACACAGGACTGAGAAGTTTCGTCTTCATCGCCAGGGCAGCGATGCATTCTGGAGACTTTAACCAAAGGAAGGATGTGGATGGTGACAGCCTTCAGAAGAGGCGTCTCATGGCCACGTGGACCACAGAGTGGAGGGCAAACCCTCAGGCACTAGTCATCTGTACCCTTAACACAGTGTGAAGTCCTCAAGGGCCTTATGTCCTAATTGGTGCTGGCCGAGCAGCAGCCACTGGCCACGAGTTGGTGGCCAGCTGACCACGGGACACAGAGCGGCCTTTGAATAGTGCACGGGAACAGATTCACTCCCAGACTGTGGAAGTCCGGCAACCCGCCCTGCACCCCGACTCTGTGCTCAGCCCCCAGATGGTCTGCTCCGACTTCATGTCCTGTAACTGTTACCTCTGAGACCCGGGTGGGGACAGGCTTGTCCTCCAGGCACCGGCTGAGCCGTCTGTCCGTCTGTCCGTCTGTCCGACTTACGCTCCTCACGTACAGCTGCAGCACCCGCCCCCCAAGAGGAAGACAAAGGACTGAGAAATGCCAAGAATCTACCCCTCCTCAGCTGTCCTTCTCTCTTCCTCTTTGTTATTTTCTTAAAACCACCAACACACTCCAAGTTTCAGTAACTAAGCAGAGAAACCCAGGGAGAAACTGCCTCATCTTGTGTGTTCCTTGCCAGCTGCCACTTTCTGGTATACAGTAGGTACTCAGTGTTTGCTGACCGAATACCAACAGCATTGTAGCTTCTGCCCCAAGCTGCCTTCTCTCTTTGCACCTTCATTCTGCAAAATTTGTTGAGCAGATTGTGACTCCAGTACAGACGTCAGTGCTGCATGAGGCCGGGGTGGGGGGTGGGGCGGGGGAGGGTATCACTGTTACGGGGGTAAAGGGAACTGTTTTCTAAAGTCCTCATTTTTAAGCCCAAATTTCCATCTACCTGGAAGCTCTTAAGCCAGAAGCCATCTCTACCGTGTACCCCTCAAAATCCCTTTTAGGGATGCCCATTTGCGTCAGTGGCCATGTGACTATATTGGCTTAATGACTTGATAGTAAATTTCAGCGGGGTCAATCCAACCTACAGCCGCCTGCCTAGTTCCTGTACCCAACACCCAGGCCCTTGTGAGCAACAAGAGGTAAACACGGGACAGCAGAGAACGGAGGGACTGGAAGGAGGGGAAGGACTGAAGTACCAGAAGGAGAAGCGCAGGGACCAAGGGCCTGGGAAGGGGCCAGAACTCAGGCAGTGCCCCAGCCTGGCCCCAGACGGGGTGCCAAGGTGCCACCATCCAGGCCTCTTGGAAAGGGAACTCGGAAGCTCTCTCCAGAGACCTGGAGAAGCAAGACAGACAAGGTTGGGCCTGAGGTGCCAAGAGTCTAGTGACCTGAGAGGCCCCTGAGGTCAGATCCCAGCGTCACCTGCATCACGCTGGGGTTAGACAGGGAAGCTGAGGCCTGGGGTTTCTATTTCAGTCTGGCCAAGCAAAGACAGGAAAGTCCCGGGCCTCTACCCAAGTTACCTGGTCAGGGGACCACGCCTGCTCGAACTTCCCCACGTTCCAGGCCATTATCCGGATTTGTTACTTCAACGAATCCTTCCTGAGCCCCTGTGAGCCAGGCAATGCACGGTTCTCCCCCCGGCCCCAGCATGCCGTGCTTCCCAAGGCTGTTGTCGCCCCCCAACCCTCTCAGATCCCATACCAGCCCCCATCTCTCCAGGCTCCATCTCCAGCCACCAGCTGGGCACTGGCTCCTACATGGAGGACCCACAGAGACCTCAAATTCAACACCACTAACGCTAAGCTCATCATCTTTCCCCACCCCCATCCCGCATACCCCAACTCAAGCCGAGTCATTCCAACTCCCTCTCTCTGTAACTGTCACCTGGCTTTGTTTTTCCACCAAACACAGTATTTGTTTACTATTTCTCTTCCCCCACACGCTAGACTGTAGCATCATGAGGGCAAGGACTTTTAACTGCTGTCCCAGCACTTAGCAAACATCAAATTTATTGAATTTGTTCCCTAAAGGACACCAGTCCTGCTGCCCTTGCCTTTGAAAGATCCCTCCCTTGGTTCATTTCCTTTCCATTTCAACCTTCACTTGCTTTATTTTTACTAAGGGACCTAGCAACCAGAAATTCATGCAGCTGAGAGCTTCGCTGTTTTCAGGAAATCAGCTGTGCCCCCCTTGTACCTTCAGGAGGACGAGCTCCCTCCCTAACTACCCCGCCTCTCCACCCCTGAGGCATTTTCCAAGGAGAGAGTCTGAAGCCTAAGACTTTTTTTCAAAAACATTTTTTAGCTAGCGCAGGGAACATTTTTGCAGTTTCAAATTCTATCTTCAGCAAAAAATGTTCTATTACATAATCCGTCAATATCCTCGAGATGAGAAACGTGTGGGGAGCGATGCCAACTGTGGCCAACCTGAAACACTCACCAGCCACGGGCATATTTGGCCACGAACACTTGTGGCTTTTTCCATCCCGACGCCTCCTACCTGGAAGCTTGCTGGGAGCATGGCAACGCCATGTCTTTTTATAAGATTAAAACATTCCCTTTTGTTTCAATTCTGTGTTAAAAGGCTGGACGGCTTTGTTCTAATTACTTTCACACACAAGAATGGCCCATCCTCTGAAATAACAAGGATGCGACTGTGCAGCTGAGTTGGGCGTTGGGGATCTTTGTGCTGTAGAAACTCAGACTCCGTGGGAACCTAGAAGCCTGGTGGGTGCAAAGGGGAAGACAGCGGGGTGGGTCCTAGAGCCGGGTTTACCCGATCACCCCGGTAAATGGCTCGCACCAGATGGAGGACAGGCAGTGTGCAGGCACCACCAACACGGATAAAAGGACAGTCATCCTCAAAACGCTTACGGATCTCGTGGTGGTGATGGACGGTCCAATAAGTGAGCACTAAACTCCTTTACCTGTCCAATGGGGCATCATTTCATCTGCAAACAGACAGTGAGCGTTTTCTCTCCCTCACAGCGCTTCCGTGAGGATCAAGTGAGAGGGGTAAATGTGCAGGGGTGTTGGAAATTAAACAGGAGGATCAAGCATGATTATTATAAACACTGGGTAGGCATCTCTGTCCAAAATATCTTCTTCACTAAGCAGTTAAAACACCCGAAATCCCTTCACTTTTGGACTTTGGAGGTTTGGGGGGAAGGGTGTCTTCAAGATGCTGTTAAAATGTAGATGACTTGGAAGCAGTAAACTCATATTCCCTATCAGCTCCACTGCAAGCAGGAGAAGAACTGCATACAGACCCTTTGGGGGCCTCAGATGCTAGACTGGGCTTGGCCACGCCAAGGGCCCAGGTCCTGTGTATCCCCAAGCCCTGAGCAGCCATGCTGGATCTTAGTATCTGATCAGGCCTTTCCCTGGTCTGTTTAAATAACATGACACACACATCTGTTGTATAACCACAAAATCCCCAGATAAGGAACAGACACATCAGCTATTTACAGAAAAAAGAAGTTACAAACCTTGAAATGTGGGAGAATGACACTTGAATAATAATAATCTTACTTCGACCTATGGGAAACAAGTTTAATTGTAAGAATACAAAAATTCATGGCACCAACTATCCACCTTGTAGTAGAATTTTCTAATTAAAAATAGGTCACCGCTGTCTGTTTAAAAACAAAGAATTTTATATTCTGCAGATAGCAAACTGGCATGATTCTCTTAGAAAGCAGTTAGAAATCAAAGCCTTAAAAATGTGTACACTCTGCCCAAGTATTATAATTCCACTTTCAGGAAAGCATCTTAAGGTAACAATTGTAAGTGTTTTTTAAAAAGCTTTTTCACAGAAGACATTTATCCCAAGACTATTTACTTATGATAGCAGAAGTTAGAAACCACCTAGAACTCTAACAACTAAAAGTAAACAGTTTGTTTCACTTAATGGTGTAGTCACTTTGCAGGATACAATTACACTAAATAATCTTGGGCATAAAAACAAACACATAGATAAATGGAACAGATTAGACAGCCCAGAAATTGACCTACACATATATGGTTAATTAATTTACAGCACAGGAGCCAAGAATACCAAATGTGAAAAGGACAGTCTCTTCAATAACAGGTGTTGGGGAAAATGGACAGCCATATGCAAAAAAAAAATGAAATTAGAGTACTGTCTTACACCATATACAAAAATTAACTCAAAATGGATTCGAGACTTGAAAGTTAAGACCTGAAATCACAAAACTCCTAGAAGAAGACACAAAAGCTCCTTGTAGTAAAGGTAACAAAATCAACAATAAACAAGTGGAACTATATCAAAATAAAAATATTCTGCACAGCAAAGGAAACCATCAACAAAATGAAAAGACAATCTACTGAGTGGGAGAAAATACTTGCAAATCATATATCTCATAAGGGATTAATATCCAAAATATATAAAGAACTCATACAACTCAATAGCAAAACACCCCAAACAACCTGATTTAAAAAATGAGCATAGGATCTGAATAGACATTTTTTCCAAAGACATACAGATGGCCAATAGGCACATGAAAAGATGCTCAACATCACTAATCATCAGGGAAATGCTAATCAAAATTATGAGATATTACCTCACACCTGTCAGAATGGCTATTATCAAAGACAACAAAATCGCAAGTGTCAGCAAGGATGTGGAGAAAAAGGAACCCTGGTTTACTGTTGGTGGGAGTGTAAATAGGTGCAACGACCATGGAAAACAGTATGGAGGTTCCTTTAAAAAGTAAAAATAGAATGACCATATGATCCAGCAATTCCACTTTTGGGTATTTATCTGAAGAAAAGGAAAACACTAATTCAAAAAGATATATTCACTCCTATGTTCACTGCAGCATTACTCACAATAGTCAAACTATGAATACAACCTAAATGTCCATCAACAGATAAATGGATAAAGAAGATGTGGTACGTATACAATGGAATATGATTCAGCACTAAAAAAGAATGAAATCTCACCATTTGCCACAATATGGATGGACCTTGAGTACATTATGCTAACTGAAATAAATCAGAGAAAGACAAATACCATATGATCTCACTTATATGTAGAATTTAAAAAATCAAAACACAAACAAGCTCATAGATACAGAGAACAGACTGGTGGTTGCTAGAGGTGGGGGGGGGGCATGAAACATAAAAGGGGTCAAATTTTTAAAAAATTTTAAGTTATCTTTTCAAAAATGATAATATTTATTAATCAAAGGTTAAGTGGAAGAAAAATTGAATAGAAAACTATTCAAGGGCTTCCCTGGTGGCGCAGTGGTTGAGAGTCCGCCTGCCGATGCGGGGGACATGAAAAAAGAAAACTATTCAATATAATCAGCTATGTCTAAAACTCACGTTATAGCAAAATTACAGGAAGGAAACACAGAAACTTTAATAAGAGTTGTGCTTACATGTCTTTTCCCCTTACTTTTAAACTATACATAGAGAAGTATGGCCAAGATGGCAGAGTAGGAAGACCCTGAGCTCTTCTCTTCCATGCGCACACCAAAATTACAACTACTTACAGAGCAACTATCTATGAGAACAACCTACAGACTAGCAGAAAAGATTTTCCGAAACTAAAGATATAAAGAAGGAACCATAACAAGACAGGAGGGGTGGAGAGGAGGTAGAGTCAAAACCAACATCACCAGGTAGGCAGCTCACAGATGAGAGGATAATTACAGTCCAAGCCCCACACTGGCTTCCCAGCCTAGGAGTCCTGCACCGGGAAGATGAGGCCCCAAAACATCTGGCTTCAAACACAAGTGGGGCTTATGTATGGAGAGCTGGAGGGCTGTAGAAAACAGACTCCACTCTTAAAAAGCACACACAAAATCTCATGGACTCTGAGTCCCAGCACAGAGGCAGTAATTTGAAAGTAGCCTGGGTGGGGAAGACCTATGTGCTGTCTTGGAGAGCCTCACTGAGAGGCAGGAGCAACTGGGACTCCCCCTGGGGACACAGATGCTGCCAGCAGCCATACTGGGGAGCTCAACCTACCATGAGGACCCTGGTGCCGGCAAGTGTCATTTTGGAGTCCCCTCTCTAGCCTAGTAGCACCAGGGGCTTACCCACGCACCAGTGGGCCAGTTCCAGTCCTGAGACCCCTGCTCCCCAACCTGAGATCCAGCCCTGTCCACCAGTGGGCCAGAGCCACCACACAAAGATGCACATTTCCCAACGTCCTTTATCAAGGGGTCATCTTCAGGGTTTTGACTTCTATGGAACGCCATGGATCGAGATGCTGCAGTAAACTCTGCTACTCCCCAGGGACACCTGCAACTCTCCAGAGGGACACTGACACTCCCTCACACTCTTTCCCTTTCCCATTTTCACTGAATTTCACAGCTCACACAAATCCTGTCTGGGTTTGAATCCCAGCTCCCCAACGTCCCAGTTTAGTGAACTTGGGTATTTACTATGTCTCTTCCTCATTTTCCTCATCTGCAAAATGGGGACAATAATAATACCTACTCTGAAGGGTTTTTATAAAAATTAAATGAGCTCATCTTTTGTAAGCAATTGAAAACAGTGCTTAGTACATGTAAGCACTACAGAAGTGTCTGTTAGATAAGGAAAATCCTACAACACCCATCAGCTACCTTTTAAATTTCTGCAGAGGTCCTTTATGGCACCAGGTGGCCGTCTTCACAGAATTTCTTATTTCACAAAACTACGACTGATTTATTCAATCATTCAACAATGAATGAGCTTCCACTGTTAGCTAGGATAGGTTTGGGGACCAGAAACACAACAGCAGACAAGCCAATCTCTGCTTTCAAAGAAGTGATAGTCTACTGAGGAGAGAGAAATTAAAGAAAATAATTTTAAGACAATGACCAATGCTTTTAATACAGGAGAAAGAGTAATGAGGGGAAAGATCTATTGTGTAAACAGAGAAGGTCCTCTGAAAGACTGATATTGATATTAAAGATACAAAGGAGACATCCAGGCAAAACACTGAGAGGAGAATATTCCAGGGAGAGACCAGCAAATGCAAAGGCCCTGAGGCAGAAGGACTTGGCCTATTTGAGAAACAGAACTAAAGCCAAAATGATTAAACAGGAAGGTAAGCAAAAGGTAAGGGGTTTGGAAGCTATCTGAGGTTACTTACAGCTGATTCAAGGGAGGAGGTGACAATCCATGATGTACATTTTTAAAAGATCACCCTCCATTAATAGGACAACGGGTTTATCTACCAGAAAAAGTGACATTGGACTCCTCTCTTACAACATTCTCAAGCAAATTACAGAAATGAAGGTGAAATAAACTACCGAGTTTTCAGAAGACAAAGAAGGAGAATGTCTTTGTGACCCTGAGGCAGGGACATCAACCTTTAACAAAACACAGGGCATACTAACTAGGGAAGATGGACGCATTTGACTATATTAAAATTAGACCTCTCTTTATCCAATGACACCCTTAAGAGAAAAAAGGCAAGCCACAGACTGGGAGCTAATTGTAGCAAAAACCAAAGAACCCATATCTAAAACATAAACAACTTTTTACAAGTCAGTAAGACAGCTGACAGAAAAATGAGTAAAAGATGAAAACAGGCACTTTACACAGAGGATGTCAAGTGTCATCAGAGTGATGAAAAGATGCTCAATCTCTTATGAAACTGGGGAAGTGCCATTCCAATGAGATACCACTTACACAGCCCCCCAAAAGGTGATAGTTAAAAAGGCCACCAATAATAAGTGTTGATGAGGATATGGCACAACGAGAATCCACAAATGTGACTAGAGGGAATGTAAATAGATACAAAAACCTTGGAAAGGCGGTATGATCCAGCAATTCTATTTCTGAGTATTGCCCTAGAAGTAGGGTCAGCCCGTGGGCCAGGTGACATGGACAAGGATGTATACAGGAGCATGACTGGTATTAGCGCCATACAGGAAACAACCCAAATATCTAACAACTGCAAATGTATAAATTGTATAGTATTCAATGAAATGCATAGTATTGTATGAAATAATGTATAGTATTGCATGAAATAATCACAATGGCAATGAACTACAGCTGCAAGGAACGCATGGACAAAATAATGCTGAGTAAAAGAAAATAGTCAAAAATGTGTGTGTGTTTGTATAACTCCATTAATATAAAGGGTATTTTTAATGGCAAAATTAAACTAGTTTTACCTAGTTTAGGAAACGTAAGGCAGTGACTACATCTAAGGTCAGAATGGTGGTTACTAGAGAAAAAGGGGTGTGGTTGGTAGGGGACATGCTGACGAGCTCCTGGGGGTCCTGGCAATGGTCCATTTCTTGACCTAAGTGACCTTTCTATGAGTGTTCACTTTATAATGATGTGTTATAATTACATTTGTGTTTTGTGCACATTTTTGCATGTGTGACAGTGTTTGATAATTTTAGAAAGGATTCAACAATCATCGTGGCTGTTTGCAGAGCGGATTGTTGGGGAGGGGGACAGCAGGGGGCCCAGTTAAGATGTTCTCCCACTTGTCTGGAGTAGCCTAACAGGCTCGGTGAGATAAGGGCACACAGCTCCCTAGGCTAGGCTAGACTAGATGGGACAAGCCTCGTAAGTTAGATGACCATCCCAGACTACACTGGAGAGGATGGGAACCAGGACAGGGGAGGTGATAACAGAGATGGAAGCAAACTGGAGAGACTCGGGGTGTGCTCTGGAGCTAGATGGGGCAGACTGGCGGGGTGTGGGAAGGAAGGACAGCTGATAGGTTCTGGCTTGTGCACCTGGACAGCTGGTGATGTTGCTGAGATAGGGAAGAGCTGGGGCAGGCATCGGGACGGGTGCAGGAGGACATCAAGAATCTGCATCGATCGTGTGAACCTGGAGGTGCCCGGTGGACGTCCCAGACGAGGTGTCTGGGAGGCCACTAGATATGTGAGCCTGGAGCTCAACACACTAGGAGCAGTGATCACCGGGCAGCCCAGCCAAAACACTCACGCCTCCTGCACACCAGCCTCCCGGCACTTACCGAACACAGGTGGATCAGCAAATAATATCTTCTTCTATGTCATGGGATTTCGGCATATGCTCCCAAACAGCAGAACCCACAAGCATTATTATCATTGCTAAGGGTCAACTTAATTAAAAATAGACATGTTTCAAAATGGGTCACCACTGTTTGATCTTTAGATGGGGAAAAAAAAAAAAAAGACCTATCCCAGTTGAATGTATTTAAATGGCTCTCTGAACATACTCTTTTTCTTTTCCAGTTCCCTACCCAATATTTCCACCTTATGTCCCCTCTAGGCAGAACTGAAACAGCAATTTTTGGAACAGGAAAATTCAGTAGAAAAGAACCAACTTTAATTTCTCTCTCTCCACACCCCACTCTTTGCTAAAGCAGCCTCAAATAGCAGGCCTTCCAGGAGCATCCTCAGAAGGTAACTTAACCAAAAACAAACATTTGTTCATATTTAATTTTGTGTTTTAGGGAGATCTGAGAGACTTCCACTGATTTCATCATTCCACTAAAAACAGCCTATGACAGGTTGAAACGGTCTTCCTTGTCACATTTTTGAAATGCAACATATATTTTTTAAATTTTTTACACAGTGGTAAAATATACATAAACTCCACCATCTTAACTATTTTAAAGTACACACTTCAGTGGCATTAAGTACATTCACATTGTTATGCAACCATCACCACCATCCATCTCCAGAATTCCCTTCATGTTGTAAAAATCTACCTCTGTACCCATTAAACCATAACTTTCCATTCCCTCCTCGCACCAGCCCCTGGTAGCCACCATTTTACTTTGTCTTTATCATTTGACTGCTCTAGGCACCTGATATAAGGAATCATACAGGAATTCTATTTTCGTGAGTGGCTTATTTCATTTAACATAAGGTCCTCAAGGTTCATCCATGTTGTAGCATGTGTCAGAATCTCCTTCCTTTTTAAGGCTGGGTAATATTCCACTGTATGTTAACACCACATTTTATCTATTCATCCATTGGTGGACACTTGGGTTGCTTCCACCTTTTGGCTATTATGAATAACGCTGCTATGAATGTGCAAGTCCAAGTGTCTCTTCGAGTCCGGAAATGCAACATTCTTCAGAGTTGAGCTTCCCAAATGAAATTTAATCAAGCTGACCAATTTCTGGTTTTACACCAGGATATCCAATTCCTTTTTGCAACCAAGCTTTCTGTCTGGATCTTTATTGACTTTAGAAGAACGTCTCCCTAGGTCTTAATTGTGCCAAGTCCTTCCGGCAGAGATGATCCTAATCTTACCTTTCCAAGGAAGGCTGTAACACTGACTTGACCTTCGTGATGAAATAGCCCAAGTAAGTCTCAAGAAACTGAGAAACGTGATTCTAATACTGAAAGGAGATGTAATTATCCAACGACCGCTCATCAGAGCTAGAAAAACAATTGAGTAAAATACAAAGGGAACAATTCCACTCGGGCCCAACAGAAGCAAATGTCCCACATCTGGTTACCTGGGAAACCTGAAATATCAGCATCCGATATCTCTGTAAGATGCCATCGGCACTTAAAGTGTTTTCTCTGTACTGTGAGAGTTGAGAAGGATTTCAGCTTAGCATTAGATCCTCGGGGACATGTAGCTGTAATGTATGTGCGACAGTGGGTTATCAGCATACCTGGGTTATCAGGGAGGCGAGGGGCATGTGGGGAGAGGAGCCAGAGAGGGGAACAGGGGCCAGATCCCAGAGAGAACTGAACAGCATCCCACTGCAGAGACTGGACTTCATCCTATATCCATGGGACCCACTGAAGCTTCATCAAGAAACAGGACATGGTGCAATTCACTAAGCTCGTCCTATGTACCAGGCACCATGCTGCGACAACCCAGGCACTGTCATCGCGGTCCCCACTTTACAGTCGGAGAAACCAAGGCCCAGAAAGGTCAAATGGCACACCCAAGGTGACACAGCTAGTGAGCGATGGATCTGGGGTTCAAATTCAGGAGTTCTGGCTTCAGACGCTAAGCTTTACTATTTTGCAACAGCCCACAGAGTGGCATGCTCGTTCTCGTTTGCAAGAGAGAAAAACATGGAAAATGTCACATTAAATTCATCAGAGCTCCGTGTTTCTTGTTTAGACTGGGTACGTGCAAGGCAAGTATACAGTGGGGTTCAGCCCTCATACCTTCCGTGGCATGCACACACCCACGGGGAGATAAACATGACGCCAGCCAGTCAGGGTGTAGGCAAGATAAGGTTGGGGTTTCCGGGGAAGAGAACGAGGCATGGCTTTCTTGACACAAGAGCAGCCATTTTAGGCCTAGGCCGTTTTGTGATCTAAGCCTGGCCGCGATGCTTGCCTGTGCAGAAGAATAGGTCTCAGTAGTTAACGATTTTAAGGGAACAAAAGAATGTGGGAACAAGCAGCTATTGCCAGGCCAGGGAAATAACCATATCGGAGACAATAAATCAGTCCCTAAGACTCCCAGTTCTGTTTCAAAGGTAAAGAACAGCCTGATGCACATTCCTGAGCTGTTTTACAGGGTCCTCAACCGCCTTGAAAAATCGGCCACCAGACTAAATGGAGCCAGGGAATTGATGACGCTGACCTTTGCTGGCTCTCTTGACTTCAAGCCACTAAGACCTGGACTCCGTCAACCTAGCATGACTCTTGCTCCAATTCTATGCTAAATTCCTCTCTGTACAAGTCCCCTCATGAATATGCACGCTCCCTTAGCTTAAAATGTCCCCAGTTTTGCTGTTCAGGGAGACACTGCTTTGGGAAAGATCCCCGGGGTTCCCCTGACTTGTTGCAAGTAATAAATCCTTCCTTCTCTCTCTGGCTCGACACCTATCAAAAGGCGAACCCAGTTTTTGGGGAACGAGGGGACCGTGAGGGAGGGCGAGTGCCAAGAGGAACCCACAAAGGGAAAGAGTGCCTGCCGAGACCACACTCAGGACCCCTCACCTGTCGGCTCGCGGGGCCAGCATCACTCAGGGCCGCTGTGTGGGACCTCGGGCTGGACAGTAGAGGCGGATCCTCCAAAGCCTGGGAGCCCAGCCCCGGCCTGACGCCCCAAACCTGGGGGCAGGCAGCACTCCCAGGCCCAGCAGCCCTGCGCTTCCCCTCTGTCCTCTGGCCCTCCCCAGTCCAGTCCTGCTTCTACTATTTGGACAAAGAGGCATTTTGAAACACCAGACCAATTTCTGCGTGAACTGACACAGTTCCCACACCCTGCAGGTTTGCATCCCCAAGTACAAAATCGGAAGTCTGAGGACCTGGGCTAAGGGCTAGCTTTTGACAAACCATCAAATCTCTCTGGCCTCGGCCTCTACCTGAGCCTGACACCCCACTGGGCCGTTGTCAGTATCCAAATGAAGACAACATTCGTGCTCCCACGGCCTACGAGACCCTCTGCCCCACGTCTACAATCCACTCTTCTGATGACGCCCACCGGACTCGAGCCACCGCGCCTCCCTGCTGTCCGCCAGAGCGACCCGGCCCCCTCCTGCTGCTGTGAGGCCTGTGTGCTGGCTGTCCCCTCAGTGACCCCACCTCCCTATTGCTGCTCAAACGTCACTTTCTGAATGCGGCCTGGGCTGGGGAGCCTCCGGGATATTCCCAATACCCCACCCCCAATAGCACCTAGGGCCCCTTTACCCTGCTCTGTGTTCTCCCCCTTGCTTTTTTTTTTTTTTTAACATCTTTATTGGAGTATAATTGCTTTACAGTGTTGTTACTTTCTGCTGTATAACAAAGTGAATCAGCTATATGCATACGTATATCCCCATATCCCCTGCCTCTTGTGTCTCCCTCCCACCCTCCTTATCGCACCCCTTAAAAAATGGTTCTGATGCACCTAAGGGCAGGACAGGAATAAAGACACAAACGTAGAGAATGGACTTGAGGACAAGGGGAGGGGGCAAGGTAAGCTGGGACGAAGTGAGAGAGTAACATTGACATATATACACTACCAAATGTAAAATAGACAGCTAGTGGGAAGCATCTCCCCCATTGCTTTTAACACCCTCTAGGGCCTTGTTTCTGAGAGTGTGGTCTGGGCACCAATACCAGCAGCATCTCCTGGGAGCTTGTTAGAAATGTAAAATCTCAGGCTTTGCTGAATCAAAATCTACATTTTCACAAGGTTCCCCTGGGGATTTGGGTGCACAAGAGAGAGAGAGATTCGGGGCTTCCCTGGTGGCGCAGTGGTTGAGAGTCCACCTGCCGATGCAGGGGACACGGGTTTGTGCCCCGGTCCGGGAAGATCCCACGTGCCGCGGAGCGGCTGGGCCCGTGAGCCATGGCCGCTGAGCCTGCGCGTCCGGAGCCTGTGCTCCGCAACGGGAGAGGCCACAGCCGTGAGAGGCCCACGTAATGCCAAAAAAAAAAAAAAAAAAAAAAAAAGAGAGAGAGAGAGATTCTATTCTAGCAGGTGATAGACTTTGCTTGTTTATTGTGTCTGTTTCCTCCCCCACCCGGGCTATAAGCTCCGGGCATTTGTCCATTCTCATCTCTACTGCGGTCCCCAAGCTACAAAGGTACTGGTCACATTGTAGGCGGGCCAACAGATAACAAACAATTGAATGAACTGAAAGCAGTCAAGATGAGGGCAGTGAAGAACATGATCCCTGGCGGGGCCTGAAAGTGGCTGACTGCACCCAAGCAGGGGGCAGGGCAGCTCACCAGGGTCTAAGACCCGGCCTTGGGTTTCCCACAGGCAGAGCCCTACGGCCAAGCTCACTGGGGGGGCAAGGAAATCCGGAAGGTGATTCAGTTCAATTTCTCATAGTACGCAACTATGTGTGACAGCGGCGCTGTCCTCTCTCCGGGCCAGCTGTGCGGGAAGCTCCAGCGAGGACTGCGGCAGGTGCAGGCAGAACAAGTGGGGCGGAAGCTTCGACCCCTATAGGGTTACAGCCGCCTTGGGGAACTGAGCACTCCAGGCCCCGCCCGCAGCCTGCTGGGCCAGGCCCTGCCACCTTGAGGTTCTCTAAGCCATTGAGAACCTTCAGGACACGTGAAGGTGGCGATTCCCTTTCTGACAAAACAGCCCAAGCCGTATGCAACAGATTAAGTGTCTGCGTAGAAAAGGATGTAAATGATAGTGAGCAGAAGGGGATACAAATAAATGGCTTAAACAGGAAAAGATGTTCAACTCACTCATGGGTGAGAAACAAAAACTCCACTCCCCACACCCCAGGTTAGCAACCTCGACAAATCTGATAACACCATGGGGTGCTTCATCCCTGACTCCTGGGACACAGGCTGTTCGTTGGTCCAAACTCGATAGAGGGCCATTTGGCACCAGCTGTCAAAATCCCCGATTCAGGGCTTCCCTGGTGGCGCAGTGGTTGCGCGTCCGCCTGCCGATGCAGGGGAACCGGGTTCGCGCCCTGGTCTGGGAGGATCCCACATGCCGCGGAGCGGCTGGGCCCGTGAGCCGTGGCCGCTGGGCCTGCGCGTCCGGAGCCTGTGCTCCGCAACGGGAGAGGCCACAGCAGAGGGAAGCCCGCATACCACAAAAAAAAAAAATCCCCGATTCACATATTCTCTGGCCAGCAATCCCCCTCCTAAATCACTCATCACGACCCTGTTCCTTGCCCTCTTTTGCTTCACCAATCTACAGGTGTGTCAGGGGGGAGCCAGTTCAATAGGTCAAAGCCCTATCCTACAACAGGATGCTCTACAGACTAAAGAGGAAAAAACCCCCACATTTATTTACTAACGATCTGGATCAGCCTTCAATAGCAAGGAAAGGTACAGAACAATGTGTGTGCTATGCTAACTGTGTGTGTGAAATACATAAACCATCACACAGCCCCAAGCTCTGTACATACACGTGCCAAAACTGGAAAAGGGCTGCCTTGCGGAAGGGATCTGGGTAGCTGCTGGACAGGGGCAGGAGGGAGAGTTTTTATGGTATCATCTTTTACATATTTCCTATACTGAACTACAGTTACTCCCGAGGGTCATTTTCAAAGCACAGCCAGGAAATCCTAATCAGAATTTTGAGGGTTCCCAACCTCTGCAGAATCACATTCTCGGACAACAGGACTGTTACAGACTGGATGTTTGTGTCTCCCCCACATTCATATGTTGAAATCCTAACCCCCAGTGTGATGGTATTTAGAGGTGGGGTCTTTGGAAGGTGATTAGGTCATAAGGGTGGAACGTTCACAAGTAGGGTAGCTACCCTTATAAAAGGGACCCCAGAGAGCTCTCTTGCCCTCTTTCCACCACGTGAGGGCACAGTGAGAAGTCAGCAATCTACAACCCAGAAGAGGATCCTCACCAGAACCTGACCGTGCTGGTGCCTGATCTTGGACTTTCAGCCTCCAGAAATTAGAAATAAATTTCTCGTGTTTATAAGCCACCCAGTTTATGGTACTGTTATAGCAGCCCAAAAGGACTAAGACAGGGGCTGATTTCCACAGATGGCTGATGGAATTTCCTGAGTGTAGTTTTCATCTTTAACGTATCGGGCCACCATTCTATAACCCTCATAAGGAGGTGCCGTGTTTCCGCTCCCATGTAAGACCCTCTGCGAGTCTAACTCATCCCAATTTAGCTGGAATGGACCTCAGATTTCAGCTACAACCTCCCCTTCTGGCAGATGGTGAAACAAGGCCCAGGGAGTGAATCTTGGGCCTGCTTTCCCTCTTCCAACCTGCTTAACCTCCTCGTGCCTCAATTCTCCATCAGCAAAAAGAGGCTGCCACACATCTGAGAATCATCTTCTGAAAACAGAATCTACACTAATGGCAATGCAAAGCCCTAGGGCAGAGCTCGCCGAAGTCCAAATTCCATCCCCTGGCCTATAAGGTCCTGCTCAATGTAGAGCCTACACCCTTACAGCCTCACCTCAGGCCTCCTTCCCCCGTCACTCTACTCCAAACGCTACAAACTTGGCTGTATTGCTGTAATATACCACCTTCTTCCTTGCCCCAGTGCCTCTGTATCTGCCATTCACATCTTCCATCTTTCTCTACTGAGGTAACTCCTACCTTGTCTACTGTGGTGTCTCAAGTCAAACAGCCCCGCTTAGGGGGAGCTTTCTCTTACGAGATCAAACCCCTTGTACGCTGCCTGCCTCTTGCACTTGTTCATAGTTCATCTCACTCTTGAATCCTTGTTCAAGGCCTCTCCTCTCCCTGGGGGTCAGGACTCTTGTTCCCTGTCACCCACAACAGTGCTGATCAAAGAGCAGGGGCTCAAGTGCCAGTTCCCTTCCTCCTATTTACCCCCCAATCCCTGCCAGTCTTATTCCCATCTCTCCAACTAAAATAAAGCCTATAACTTTTGTTTGTTTTTGTGGTACGCGGGCCTCTCACTGCTGTGGCCTCTCCCGTTGCGGAGCACAGGCTCCGGACGCGCAGGCTCAGCGGCCATGGCTCACGGGCCCAGCCGCTCCACGGCATGTGGGATCTTCCCGGACCGGGGCACGAACCCGGGTCCCCAGCATTGGCAGGTGGACTCTCAACCACTGCGCCACCAGGGAAGCCCAAAGCCTATAACTTTTTGATTATAGAAGGGGCACTTAAGAATGATTCTAAAGGCACATGTCTTGTTCATACCAGTGGATGCAGAAGAAAGCTGAGAAGCATTTTTTTTTCACTTAACAATAGCAGCCAACATTTCTTAAACTCCACAAGCAACCCTCTGAGGTAGGTCTTATCCCCACTTCATGGATGGGGAAACAGAGCCTCTGAGTTAAAAATCTCAGAGTCCCACAATCTATAAGTGTTAAGGTGGCATTCTGAAGTTCAGCCTGTCCTGCAACCACTTTTTAAAGATATCTCTAATTTACTCTGAGCTTTCGGCATAGACTCTGGTGTGTGTGTGTGTGTGTGTGTGTGTGTGTGTGTGTGTGTGTGTGAGAGAGTGAGTGAGTGAGTGAGTGAGTGAGTGAGTGAGTGAGTGAGTGTAATTTCAGCTAAGCTCTAGGGGATGTCAGTGCCCTAATCTGGAATTCCCACCCCAGTGGTGGTGAGTTAGCATGATGAATGGCCAAACACCAAGTCCTTCAGTTGTCTCTATTTCCCATAAACATCAGGGGCTCTGCTAATCTGCATAATGAGTTGGGAATACTGGTAACTAGAATCCTAATTGGATGATCAGCATACTGGGTGTTAGAAATGGACTCTCGCTGATGAAATCAGTGGCCTTCAAGGCATGTGGGTAGGCTGAGATGTTGTGGAGGTCATCCCCACCCAGAGTGACTAGGAAGAGAAGCCTACAGCCTGCATCCTTAGGGATGGTGCCTGATCCCCAGACGGTCTGAGTCTGGCTGTTGGCTTGGGTGGGTTCTGGTTGTCTGATCCTGACTATAAGGTTAACTGAATCCTGACACTTGAATATCATCGATTCTACCTTGAACTTCCCTTCAAGTTGTGCTCAGAATACCTTAAAGGATAGTGTGTTAGAACTACATTTACCTTACTGATGGTTGTACATCCGCATGTGGCAGAATTTGATTGGCAACTTCCTCTCTTTATAACCTGGCAGCAAGGGTGCTGAAGAGCAGTTGGCTCTCACCTGCCACTGTTGCCAATTCCCCACAAGAACTTAGCCTCACATGATCAAATGACAGAGGTCAGTTCACCAGTTACTACTCTCCACTGTCTTTCTAGATGCAGAGACTTTAACAAGGTCCAATACATTCGTAAGCCTGCAGCTATTGTTATAAATGTGTTACTCTGAGCTTCGGCAAGTTTCCCCTCTACAACCATTCCTAAAATGATTCCTTATAACCAAATGTCCACCAGGTTGAGTGGCAAGTGTCTGCCCTGTGGGACCAGTGCCATGGCACATCCTCAAACCCACAAGAACTGCCTCTTAGGAAGACAATCAGTTACAAAGCTCCTTTATCCATAATTCAGAAAGTAGACATTCTGCTATGGGAAACAAGACTCAGCCACAGACGGTATTTGAACCATTCTGCTGGCATGCTACCCTATTGGAATGCCCCCAAATTCAATAAAAGCTTATATTTTAAAATGCCCTACAGCAACAGGAGGGATCCTTGGGGCGATGGAAACATTCTGTATCTTGACTGCATCCGTGTCAGTATCCTGTGATATTGTTTCTCAAAATATCTCCATTAGGGAAAACAAGGTAAAGAATACATGGAATCTCCCTGTACTGTTTCTTGAGACTGTGTGAATCTACAGTTCTCAAAATTAAAAGTTTAATTAAAAAAAAAAACTAAAAAATAACTTGCCCTGTACACTCAAGAAATGTCATCCAGTCACTTATTATTTAGGACACTGAAAATCGGGAGATGGCGGGGGCAGGGGAGGATTCACAGTAATTCTTACACCAGCCTTCCTACCTGGAATGCGGGGTCCCCATTCTTTGCCTCTTGTTTTGCAATGGTTCATTTTATGAGCTTTCCCAAGGCTGTAGCATGATTTGCCACCTCCCTGAGGGCTGGTAACTCCAGATCATAAGCCACGGTCAGGGGCTGACACAGCGCCTGCTTTCCTTCCCGAGTTTAGACTGTCACTCCTGTGCAAAATTCTCAGTACTGAATCTCCCACATTCACAAGAGCCTGGCTCCATCCCTTGTTGGCTCTGGGCCCCAACTAGCCTTCACCAAAGGGAGACCTTAGATCCATGTGCTTCAAAAGGATTTTCCCACGCACATCAGAAGATGAAACCCAGAGGAAATACAGGGGCGTACTGATCCTGTCTCAGATTTCTCAAGATGAAACTCTGCCTTAGTATGAATCTTAGGGAAAAGAAATTAACCCAAAAAACCAACAGTTTGGACAACACCAAACTAATGACTGTGCAGTCTCCATTTCCAATGGTGTGCAGTGTGGGTCCAGAGGAAGGGGCCCCAGAGACTGGGAATCAGGAAACTGCCGACTGGCTGTGTGACCTAGAGCAGGTCGCAAACTACAGCCCAGGGTTAGTAAAGTTTTATTGCAACACATCCATACACACTTACGGATTCATCGTAGAATCGCCGAGTTGAGCAATTGCCATAGACACCATACAGTCTGAAAAACCTAAAATATTTACGATCTGGCCCTTTCCAGAAAGAGTTTGCTGACCCTGGACTTAGCAATAATCGTGATAAAAATGCTACTGTGTCTGTTTCTAAGCGCCGGGCACCCTGCCAAGTGCTTTATACACCTTAACTCATCCAATCCCCACAACAAACCTGCAAAGCTAGGATGGTCTCCATCTCATAAATAAGGAATTTGAGAGCTCAAAGAGGTTAAAACCTGCCTGAGTTCACATATCTAGTAAATGGAGAAGCCAGGACCCAGACTCCTGTGCCGAGTGCCCGGCTCTTCCCATCTCATCATCTTACTTACCTCCTGAGCAAGTCTTTCCTCTCCCTGGGCCTGGGTCCTCATCTGTGAAGACGTCAGGGTTGCAAAAGCAGCTCCAACATCCCAACAACTCCTCTGAACATGATAAGAACAACAACTCTTTTCCAATCAGGTATCGAGGCACAGGGTGATGTCCAAAATGTCTAGCACTTAAATTATTTTCTGTAAAAGTATTTTTATAACCCAAATACTTCAAAAAAAGGACCAAGATCAGAGTAAAAAGCTGAAAGTCGAGTAGCAGTGTGGAGAAGTAATGGTAACGAGGGACTAGAGAGTTACAATTTTTAAATAAAGTCTAAGGGAATCTAAGGCAAATGAGCATAAAACAACTTTCAGCTCCCTGGCAGCCAAAAAGGGAAACAACATAAACAATGAGAATTTCACTATCTAATGAGAAGCCTCATCTTTTCCTGGCTGCTACTTTACCTTGAAGCTTCAGTTTCCCTGACTCTGCCTTTTGCCATCAGTGTGGTCTTGCCCCACAAAGAGACATACCAGGCTGCTGGTGCCTTGGGCTCCTTGAAAGATTTGGTGCCTCCCAACACAAACCAGGTGGAATGAGCCCATTGCAGGACACTGAATGGAATCAAGGATGTGTCACATTAATTCCCATCACCACACTGGCTAAGGGTGATCACTAACTCCCCAGGAGGAAGAAATGGGAGATTGATATCAGAACCTACTGAAGAGCCTGCACTCTTTTTAGTAAGCACAGAGTCCACTGTAAAGCACTCATTTTAATGACACTTTTCTTAGAAGTTTAAAACTAAAGCTATGTCCAGCTGTGTAATGAACCATTCTGGCAGTGGAAGTAGCTTACACTACAGAGGAAGTAGCTTAGTGGAACCCTGACTCTTGAGGTCATTCTTAACCTCAGCACCACCCCCTGCCCCAGTCGCATATCACAGCGGCAATGATTGTGGATCTGCCACACACGCCCCCAAATCTCCCTGCAGAATCTTCCAGAACAAGAGGCCACCCCCACCCAACCCAGCTCAGTGGTTGTTAACCACGGTTGCACATTTGAATCACCAGGAGAGCTTTAAAAGCTACTGCAGACTGGTCCGCACCTAGAGATTCTGACTTAATTTGTCTGAGATGTGGCCTCAGCATCAGGAATTTTTATATCTCCCCAGGTGGGTCTAACGAGCAACCAAAGTTAAGAACCACAGCCCTAGTTCAATGCCATTTCACAGATGTCATGGCCATTGTCCCCTCTAGCAAGTAAAATTACCACTGCAAGTAGCTATTACTGCAATATAAATAACAGCTTGGATATAAGGCCCTTTAAATGAGATGGTTACAATGATGATCCATCGCTCCCTTATGACCTCAGATTCGAACCCAACATTGTTATCTTGGAGAGACACTGCCATCCTTGTCCTCAGATCACTCTCTTCCAAGGCTTCTAATGATTAATGTTTACCGAACGCCTCGTGGGTGCAGAGATTAAGGACACATGACCTCATGTATTCCCCACACCCATCCCGAGGGGTAAGGAAGACCACCCCTATTTTACAGATGGAAAAACTGAGGCTCCAAAAGACAATTTAAGGCTTGAGACAACCTAAGTGCCCATCAACAGACAAATGGATAAAGAAGATGTGGTACATATATTCAATGGAATATTACTCAGCCATAAAAAGGAACGAAATTGGGTCATTTGTAGAGATGTGGATGGACCTAGAGACTGTCATACAGAGTGAAGTCAGAAAGAGAAAAACAAATATCGTATATTAACGCATATATGTGGAACCTAGAAAAATGGTACAGGTGAACCGGTTTGCAGGGCGGAAATAGAGACACACATGTAGAAAACAAACGTATGGACACCAAGGGGGGAAAGTGGTGGGGGTGGGATGAATTGGGAGATTGGGGTTGACATATATACACTAATATGTATAAAATGGATGACTAATAAGAACCTGCTATATAAAAAAATAAATTAAATTTTTTTTTAAAAAGGCTTGAGAACAACAGGGTTCCATATTCCTGCACTACTCTCTATCCCATTTGCTATAAAATCTGAACTTGTAGTAGAGGCAGAAAGCTTCAATTTCCTTAAGAAAGAAATGGAAGTATTTGAATGAGCAAACTACATTCTGGCCACACACCCTCCTCAGGGCCTTTGCACTTCCTGTTCTCTTGACACACAACTCCCCTT
>NC_041224.1:171174759-171183013 GCF_002837175.3 Physeter macrocephalus
GACCCCTGGCCGAGGGGCACGGAGGATGCAGACCATGGTGTGGAGGATTCCGGGAGGGTGTCAAAGGGGAGGGAATACAGGCTGGCTCCGGAAGGGTGAGGATATTAGTTCAATTAAATGCTGCTTTTCTAGCTCCAGAGGTGGAGGAGAAAGCAAAAGCAGGGGCAGTTTCCTGTTCTTGCCATACACTGAATGGGTGAAACAGTTCACTCGTTCGTGTATTCAACAGTTGATTATTAGGTGTCTGCTCCGTGTCTCAGGAGCTGTCCTACCATTGGGGACACAGCAGGGAACAAAACACAGTCCCTGCCCCTGAGAGAGGAGACAGTAAGCAAGTGTGGAGAGTCATGCTATGGAGAACATATAAGTGGGAAGGTTAGCCAGCTGTTGCAACAACAACAAAAAATGTAATGGGTTAAACCCAGAAGGGGTTCGTTTCCCATTCATGTGCAAGATTCCCGGTCAGTGGGGAAGGCTCATTCAGGGACCCCATCAGGAGCACGCAGCCCCCAGTTTCTCGGGGTTGACTCCATGCCATAGGCTGGAAGGCGAAAGAGGAGGCTTGTGGGCGGGTCTTACCTCAATGCCTGGAAGTGGGTGTGTCACTTGTGCTCACATTCCTTGGCTAGAACTTGCTCACATGGCCACACCCAACTGCAAGGGAGACTGGGAAATGTGGTCCAGACACCTCTCCAGGGAGGCGCAGAGGGCCTGAATCTTGGTGAACCGCTTGGAGTCTGCTCTCTGGGTAAGGGGTAAGGAGTGTGTGGGGTTGTTAATCTATACAGCAACCCTTAATAACTCCTGCCCTACAGCATCCAGCAGGGAAGACAATGTAGGGATCCCAGAGAGGAAGGAGAGTGTTACAGTTTCCCCAGACCAAATATATAGCACCCTCTGATGACTACAGAAGAGGTGAGGTTGTTTGGGGCACCTGGGGCTGCACAGACCCTGGGTGTGCTTTTGATCTCCTGGGAGAAGAGACAGCCATCAGCCTGTCTGCTTATGGTCTTGTGCAGTCCTGCTACTTATTGAGAGTAGCCAGGCTCTCGGGGACTTGGCTTCCCAGACACCAGGTATCTACAGTCCTTTAGAAGTCCAGGAGCCAGTTTTGCTCTTGAATTTCAACACTAACATCAGGAAAGTAGCTGAAAGTGGGGAGTAGCATTGTGCTGAGCCTGTTTCACGTCAGCATGTCCTCTAGAAGTGGAAGGAGGGAGCGTTGCTTCAAGGGCAGGCTGACCAAGGAGGCTTCTTGGAGGAAAAGGGAGTTGGGCTGGACGGACGGAACGTCTGGAAGTTCTGCTTTCCTCCTTTGTCCCTGTGCTTCTTTCTCCACCTCCCTGCCCCATCTCCAGGGTCATCTCTTCTAGGTCTGCCCAACCCAATGACAACCTGGCTGCCCCAGGCTTTTGGAACTTGGTCAGGAAGCATGCACAAGCTCTATCTACCCCATGGAACCAGGATGTCATGTCTGGTTATGTGTCTCATTTCTGATTAGGGGCCCAAGGAATAAACCAAGGTGTTCGGGATGGAGGAAGCTTCCTTCCCTGGTTTCATGTCTTCCTCCCATGTGGTAGAATCCCATTTTCCATTTTCCATTTTTATTTTTATTTATTTATTTATTTATTATTTATTTATTTTGTGGTACACGGGCCTCTCACTGTTGTGGCCTCTCCCGTTGCGGAGCACAGGCTCCGGACGCGCAGGCTCAGTGGCCATGGCTCACGGGCCCAGCCGCTCCGGGGTATGTGGGTATTTATTTATTTTGTGGTACACGGGCCTCTCACTGTTGTGGCCTCTCCCGTTGCGGAGCACAGGCTCCGGACGCGCAGGCTCAGTGGCCATGGCTCACGGGCCCAGCCGCTCCGTGGTATGTGGGATCTTCCCGGACCGGGGCACGAACCTGTGTTCCCTGCATTGGCAGGCGGATTCTCAACCACTGCGCCACCAGGGAAGCCCCATTTTTCATTTTTAAACCTTTAAAAATTTATACTCAGCTTAGCTGAAAAGAGCAAACCAAACATCCTTTGTGAAACAGAACTGTTCCAAATCACGATTCGTGTCTATTCACTGTGACTACACAGATGCCATAAGTTTGCATGTGTTTCATTTCACTTTTTTTATTTTACTCCACTGCTCCCCAAACCTCAGACCCCTGAGATCTGCCCCCAGAGAAACCAGACAACAGCAAGAAAGCAGCAGGTCGTGTGTTTCTTTGCCATGTTGCTTCGCTGCTTCAACCTTTGTCCTACCTTTCTGTTCAGTACCTGCCTCCTTAACATGGTGTTTGAGCATGGACCATGTTAGCCACACAGCCTGTGTCGGATCCGAGCTCTGCCTTTTACCACCTGTGTGACCTTGGGCACCTTGCTTAACCTCTCCAGGCCTCTAAGATGGGGATGATAATGGTGCCTGCCTCACAGGGTGCTGGAAGGAGGCGTTAGTGTGTCTGAAGTGCTTAGGGTGGTACCCAGAGCACCATAGAGGGTTATAATTGTGTTGTTGTTATTGCTGTTATTATTGAGCCTCCTGCAGAATTAAAGCAAAAGGAGGAGTGGAATAAGCCTACACACAGGGTTCCAAGGCTCCGGGTAAATCACAGCCCAGCATGTGGGGCCTGCCTTCTAGTCCCTCATGGGAGGAAGGAGCCGCCAACTTCCTGAGTCCTCCCGTGGCCATGGTGGCTGCAGTGGGGGGATGGCCTGAGGAGGAAGTGGGCAAGGGAAAGGCCCAGAGCCTGGAACCGGGACCTTTTGCTGGGGTTCCCCACACAGAGCTGAGATGAAGGAAGGAGATGAGGGGATCCCCCAAAGTGGGTGGTCAGCCTCATCTTTGACCCCACTCCGTTTGCTCTGAAAGGGAAAGACCCACGTGGACCACCTCTGTGCTTCTGTGTGCTTGGGTCATCCTCTAGTTCCTTGTGAAGCGTTTCTTAGCAGAACTCTGAACCAGTCAGCTCAAGCTAGTTATGCTGCGGTGACAAACAGCCCTGCACTGCAGTGGGTTGTACACACACAGTAATGTGAGTGTATTTCTCACTCACGTCACCTGTCAGCTGAAGCTCTTTACAAAAACATTTCACTCTGCAATCCGGGCTGAAAGAGCAGCACCCAGCTGAAGGCAGGGGGGAAGGGAGAGAGATGGCAGAATTCCAGGATGGGAGCCGAAAGGGTTTACTCAGAGGTGGCAGGTGTCACTTCCCATCACATTTCATTGGCCAAACAGGTCAGATGGCCAGGTCAGACTCAATGGGATGGAAAGTATGATCCTCCCACCAGCATGTGACTAGCAGGGAGGGGTAGCGACTATTTTGAACAACTGCTACCATCTACTGCATCCCCGATTCCCTTCTGTGCTGCACCAGGGTGACAAGAAGGCTTTGCACTCTCTGGGTCACCACTTAGCTTCATCAGGGACCCTCAGAGGCCAGATGTGTGTCTGGCGGGTGGGGGCAGAGAACCGGCAGAAGAGACATTGGCTCAGGGGTTATAGGAGTTGAAGGAGCAGGACACGGGGTAGATGGAGGCTAGTCCCGCCTCCAGGCTCAGCCCTGCCCCTTTATGGCTGAAATTAGCCACCTGGCTGGGGGACACTAGCTACTTTTTCATTAATCTGCACCCTTGAAGATGGTGGCAATGACACGTTCATGGGATGGCATTTTTCTGCTGGCCGCCAAATAACAGAAAACCAGTTGGCCCCGTCTGTAGAAGAGGAGCTATGAGACAGCGGCAGATGGTGTGGTCTGGCCCCTACAGGAAGTGACTGCCTGGTACGTGGCCTGAGCCACTAGGCTGAGTTTCGGGGGGCAGCCCCACTTCACTCCCTGCCTATTCCCTATGCCAGACTGATCCCTGGCTGTAGAAAGGCTGGCCTGTCGAACTCAGTTAGGATTTCTTCTTGCCCTGAACAAATCTCCCACTCTTAGGGCTGAGGTTTTAGGCCAAGTAGTTGAATCGGATAGATACACTTGCATTTGGGAACGGAGCCCACCTCATGGGCACACGCGGTGAATGTTGTGCTGATTGGTGCTGATGATTATCACCGCTGGACTGGGGGGACCTTTTAAACCAAGGAGGGGAGGAATTCTAGATGAGTCCTCCTGGGCAGTAGAGATCTGTATGTATAGGAGGGCAGAGTGTCACCCAAATTGCCTTTGAGGTCCACACGGGAGATTTGCCTTCTGTGCTCTTGGGTTTGACCCTTTCACCAACTGACCCATTATCCTAGAATGAGATTTAACCTGTATTTGGACCAAAATGTATTAAGTCCATAAAAAGGTAAGGGATGATTATTATTAAAGTCAGGGTTGGTGTGGAGAAGGCAAGCTCTTGATATTTTATCAGGGAGCAAGTATTGCCTCGTGAGTGAGTCTCGTGCTCTTGTCAGTGCAAACCTCTTTTGAGAGCATGAGCTTTGGAAAGGCTGACAGTTCTAGGTTTTTATTCTGTCCCTGTCACCTTCCAACATCAGGCAAGTTACTTAACGTCTCTGTGCTTTGGTTTCCTCATTTGCAAAAGGGGAACATCTGCAACACAGCTGTTGGAGGATTGATGAGTGAACTCAGGTAAGGACGTGGCACAGTGTTGCCTGGCACAGAGGAGGCATTCCGCATCGTGCCCTTGTGACGTAGAATGGTCTTCATTCCCTGGCACAGAGCTGCTAAAACCTTTGAAATTTCCTAAGTGACAAGAGCCATAACCGTGTCTTGAGATTCAAAACAAGCCCTTTCAACCACACCTGAGTTCATGTCCATGTGGTGACTTTTGGAAAGTGCCTAAGGATGGGGACTGGTTGCCAGGGAGACCAACCCTACGATTGGAGTGTTGGAACTTTCGGTCCCACCCCCAACCTCTGGGAAGGGGAGACGGGCTAGAGGCGGAGTCAATCACTGATGGCCAGTGATCTGATCAGTCATGTCTGTGTAATGAAGCCTCTGTAAAAAACCCAAAAGGACTGGATTCAGAGAGCTTCCTGTTGGTGAACACATGGAGACACGCGCTCAGAGAGCACGGAAGCTCTGCACCCCTTCCTGCGTACCCTGTCCTATGCATCCTTTCCATCTGGCTGTTCCTGAGTTATAACCTTTTATATAAACCACTGATCTTGAGAGTAAATGGGTTTCCTGAGTTCTGCGACTCACTTTAGCAAATTAATTGAGCCCAAGTGGTTGGAACCTCCAGTCTGTAGCCAACTGGTCACAAGCACAGGTGACAACCTGGACTTGTGATTAGTGTCTGAAGTGGGGGGCGGAGCTGGTGGGGGGGAGTCTTGTGGGACTGAGCCCTTAACCCGTGGGATCTGACACTGTCTCCAGGTACAGAGGGTCAGAATTGAGTTAAATTGTAGGACACCCAGCTGATGCTGGAGAATTGCTTGGTGGTGTGGAAAAAAAACAGACATTGGGGTTGATGTCAGGATGGAAGTAACTCTAACACCCTAGTGTAGAGTCTCCTGGACAAAATGAAGACGTTTATGGGGAAAAGCTATCACAGTGTCTGAGTGTAGTAAGCACTCAATAAATACTAGCAGTTATAATTAGCTGTGGAGGTTGAGTAACAGGCAGCTCAGACCTCAAAACCATCACTTCCTTCAGCACCCTGCTCCTGCAGGACTCCTCTAAGAAGTAAATTCATTCCGCTTATCTCACGTTGGTTATAACCCATGGAGGTTTTGGTTAAAAAAAAAAAACAAAAAAAACTAACCGCAGTTTGTATCTTTCTGTTTTCAGTAATTCCCTTTTCAGCCTCCAAAATTGGGGCTGGCCCAGGAAAAAATTACATCATCAGCTAGTTTAACTCCAAGAACCTGATTGTAAAACTTTGGTGAATTTGTTTCTGTTTTTTTGAAAATAGATTTTGAGTTATAGTGGTGCGTATATTGTTTAGCCTTCCTTTTTCACTAAAACGTTTTATTATGAGCTTTCTCTGTGTTATTAAACATTTCAAAGACTTTATATCCAATGAACTGCGTGCTGAATGACACTTACGAAGGCTCTGTAAGACATGGCCCCTGACATTGGCCCAGTGGTGAGACAGACACACGCGCATTTAACCAGAGATGCAAGTCAGGCCGTCATAAGTGCTAGAATGTAAGCGCGCGCTTTGAGGGCACTGAGTTTGTCTTGCTCTGAGACGATGGAACACAGGGGGAGCTTTTGACAGAGGTGGGAGGAAGATCTAGGACACATGGCCTTGGAGCAAGAGAAGAGGGAAATGGGTTGAGGGGGGAGGGGAGGTATCATCCCAGCACCAGGCCCTAGTGAGTGGCCTCAGCCTGTGTGTACAGTGACTGCCACCTTCAGGGGCTTTGCAGCTTCAGAAAACGTGTCTAAGGGAAAACAGTCCAACTCAACTGTTTCAGAGAGCCGGGGGCCTCTGCACAGCTACCCCTCTTTTAAGGGTGACTACAGAGGGGTCAGGCACCTCCTGGGCTTCCTGTCACAGGAAAGCTCTGCGTGTGGATTATTAATCTTTGTGTCTGGAGCTCCCACCTTTCTTTCCAGCTGTTTCTGCCTCCTTCTGCCACCCTCCATGAATAGCTGCTCTCTGGAAATTCTCTGGCCAGTAAACAGATTTATACTGACATGTGAGAGACTAACGCCACCGTAAAGGAGCGCTGTCGGCCATGAGGGTGTGCGTCGCAGTAGAAATAAAGTTATTGTACCGATGTTACAGCGGAGGAGCACCAGGCAGCAGCCAGCAAAGAGTGGGAGTTAGTTTGTCCTGGCTGTCCTGAAATAGCAGAGCAGGGGGCACCTGCTCTAGCTAAGGCTCATCTGGCCTCCAGCATCACCCTCACACCCACCACCCACCCAGGCTGGCGGACTTCCCGAGGAGACTACTTAGGTTGACGGTGAAGTTTCATGATGCATCTCTTGCCTGATCTTGCCTGTTTGGGGCAGTCTCTCCTAGGTTATCTCCACGTGGAGGGCCCCCCCTTCCCAGAAGAGGAGTAATGCCTGCATCCCCATCTGGCACCACCTGCACCCTTTCTCTTCTCCTCCTCTGCACTCACCGTGTCACCCCACCTCTGTGCTGTTCTCAGGGGCTCGAAGCCCACTCCTCTGGGCCTGTCAGGTCTTCTCATCATTCTTTGTTGTCCATTTCATGTTTTCATGTCTTATTTCCCTAGCTGGCTGAGGGTAGAGCTTGTGTCTGATACAATATCCGGGGTCCCCATAGCCTAGCAGAGGGCAGGGCCACTGCTCAGCTGGTTAATCACACCTCACACTTGTGCAGAGAGACGGCCTGGTCTGGAAAGACTGAGAGAGTGGGCTTTGAACCCAATGGACCCAGATTGAAACCCACCCCTTTGCTTTCATCGGCTGTGAGGTCTTGGCAACACTGCTCAATCCTCTACCTCACTAAGCCTTGGTTTTCTCAACCGTGAAATGGTCTTCATAATTGTAGTGATGACTAACTGGAACTGCATACAGTAGGTGCTCATAAAAAGTTAATTGCCTCTTCCCCTTCTCTGACTACCCACCATCCCCCTTGGCATAGGTCTTGGGGTCAGAAAACCTGGATTTGCATTCAGTTCTTCTGCTTAACTAGCTCTGGGAACTCAAGCAAGGTGTTTGACTCCTGGGCCTCACTTTCATCAACCACCAATAGGGTTAAAGATGCCTCCAAGGAAATTGTTCTGAGGAATAGACAAGAAAACATATTTGTCAATTTGATTACTATGTGTCTTGGAATGTTCCTCCTTGGGTTTATCCTGCCTGGGACTCTCTGCGCTTCCTGGCTTGGGTGGCAGCGAAGTTTTCGACTGTCATCTCTTCAAATATTTTCTCGGGTCCTTTCTCTCTCTCTTCTCCTTCTGGGACCCCTATAATGCGAATGTTGCATTAAATGTTGTCCCAGAGGTCTCTTAGGCTGTCTTCATTTCTTTGCATTCTTTTTTCTTTATTCTGTTCCGTGGCAGTGATTTCCACCATTCTGTCTTCCAGGTCACTGATCCGTTCTTCTGCCTCAGTTATTCTGCTATTGATTCCTTCTAGTATATTTCTCATTTCAGTTACTGTATTGTTCATCTTTGTTTGTTTGTTCTTTCATTCTTCTAGGTCTTTGTTAAACATTTCTTGCATCTTCTCGATCCTTGCCTCCATTCTTTTTCCAACGTCCTGGATCATCTTCACTATCATTTTTCTGAATTCTTTTTCTGGAAGGTTGCCTATCTCCACTTCATTTAGTTGTTTTTCTGGGGTTTTATCTTGTTCCTTCATCTGGGACATAATCCTCTGCCTTTTCAT
>NC_041224.1:171183065-171280275 GCF_002837175.3 Physeter macrocephalus
CTGCAGGATTGTAGTTCTTCTTGCTTCTGCTGTCTGCCCTCTGGTGGATGAGGCTATCTAAGAGGCTTGTGCAAGCTTCCTGATGGGAGGGACTGGGTGGTGGGTAGAGCTGACTGTTGCTCTGGTGGGCAGAGCTCAGTAAAACTTTAATCGGCTTGTCCACTGATGGGTGGGCCTTGTTGGTTGTTTGGCCTGAGGCGACCCAGCCCTGGAACCTACAGGCTCTTTGTTGGGGCTAATGACGGACTCTGGGAGGGCTCACGCCAAGGAGTACTTCCCAGAACTGCTGCTGCCAGTGTCCTTGTCCCCGTGATGAGCCACAGACACCCCCGCCTCTGCAGGAGACCCTCCAACACTAGCAGTAGGTCTGGTTCAGTCTCTGTGGGATCACTGCTCCTTCCCCTGGTCCCGTTGTGCACACTACTTTGTGTGTGCCCTCCAAGAGTGGAGTGTCTGTTTCCCCCAGTCCTGTCGAAGTCCTGCAATCAAATCCCACTAGGCTTCGAAGTCTGATTCTCTAGGAATTCCTCCTCCCATTGCCGGACCCCCAGGTTGGGAAGCCTGACGTGGGGCTCAGAACCTTCACTCCAGTGGGTGGACGTCTGTGGTATAATTGTTCTCCAGTTTGTGAATCGCCCACCCAGCGGTTATGGGATTTAATTTTATCGTGATTGCACCCCTCCCCCCCCATCTCACTGCAGCTTCTCCTTTGTCTTTGGATGTGGCGTACCTTTTTTGGTGATCTCCAGTGTCTTCCTGTCGATGGTTGTTCAGCAGTTAGTTGTGATTCCGGTGCTCTCGCAAGAAGGAGTGAGCGCACATCTTTCTACTCTGCCATCTTGAACCCAGTCTCAAGAAAACATATTCAAACATATCTAAAACCTGGCAGAGATGCAAGAGTGAGCTGAATACTACTGCGTCATTCACATGTATACATAGCTAGCATCTGTTGAGCCCTAAGCTCATATAAGACCAAATTCTGCTCTTAAAAGGGTCACTTGGGTAGCTGAGTGGGTTGAAACAAGAGTGGAAGAAACAAGGCAAAGTGCTTTCGCGGGTGCTTTGTAGTTCTCACGGCATTCCTGTGCAGAGGCTTGCTCTGGGAAGGGCGCCCCGTATTCAGGACTCCTAGGGAGATGTTCCTGGGGGACTCAGCTTTGGGGTTTTTCCCAAAAGGGAAAGCTAACTGTCGCCTCTGAGCACTTCTGAAGCACTTCCCAGATTTGCTTGGCTCTGGAAGCTCCCAGACAGCTTCACCACCAGGAACAGTGACGGCATCGGTGTGAACGTGTGCAAAGCCATGGCAGGTGTCAATAAATAGGGTTCTAATCTGGCTCCCCCAGTAACTTGCTGTGTGACCTTTAGCAAGTCACTCAATGTCTCTGGGCCTCCTGTGAAAAGGGACCCCTGACCTCACCAGGCAAGAGATGGATATAAAATGCCTTGGAAGGATGAAGCCCCACACAGAGAGAAGGCGCTGTTCTTGGTTTGCCTGGCCCCAGACATCCCAAGCACTTGGATAGAAAGCCTCACCATAGTGGACGAAAATACATGTTGTTCAGTGTCCCATGCAGCCCAGCTGGCCACTTGGGAAGCCACGGTATAATGCCTGTCCCACCAACTTCTCCTTTCTGCCCAAACTATTTAAGGAAGCAGTCAGAGGTGAGACCTTCTGGAAAGTTCTGTAGAAATGGACTGGTGACGTCAGTGTTTTTTTTGTGTCTGTCTCCCTGGATCTGTTAAGAAGCAGCGAATAGTTTGCACTGCTTTTATTGGCAGTCCTGAGCCTGTTGCATACATTCTGTTGTGCTTATTGCTGTCTCGGCCTTGGTTCTCACAGCGGAAACTTTCAGGGAACTTCCCGTCTTGGGGAATGTTCCTTTAATGTAGTCATTGTTCCCAGTCCAAGGTTGCCCTGGGCAGCCCCCAGGTGAGACCCAGTTCCTCAGTTCTGGGCCCTACCCTTGAAATCTTATAGCCTTTGGCCCCCAGTTATTGGGGAAACTCCCTGTGTACCAGGCCCTGTACCAGACTCGCTGTGTACCAGGCACAAGGTGGGTGGGCATTCATGGAAGCTGTTCCTCTTGTCTTCACCACGGCCCTAGGAAGCAGGTGCTAGACCCCTGTTTTGCAGCTGAGGGAATTGTACCCAAGGATGGAACAGGGATTGGACCCGGGCCGTCGACTCCACGCTCAGAGCGGCTTCATCTGGGCCAGGTTGTTTCTTGTCTCGCCTCTCGGGGCCCTCATGCCCGTGGTGCTCCAGGTCAGGGAGTGATGGGGGATGCCCATAGGGAGATCGAGCAGAACGTCAGCAAGTACATGTAAGGACCTCGGAATCGCCCTCAGAGTCTGAGGCCTAAGCTGAGATTGTACCCAAGAGCTTTATGCTTATTGCGCAGAAGAGAAAGCTGGAGAGAAAGGGGCAGACAGAGGCCGGACGGCTTCAATAAGGACAGCCGTGGAGAAGAATCAGTGGGGTCACCTGAGTTCCAGGCCTTTTAACAGTTCACTCTCTTGATGACCATCCGAGGTGGGTTTGTCTCTGAGCCGTGGTTTTGGTGGCGCACCAGAGCCGGAACGTTCCAGCCCGTGAGAGCGCTCTTCCCAACTCTGCGCTTGAAATCAACATGCTGGGGCTATTTACATCATGGAAATTGGCAAGTGCCATAAGATTGGGGCTTTCTCTCCTTGGAGAGCCGGTTGTTAAACATTACCAGCACACCACTGCTCCGTTTCCTCGTCTATAAAATGGGGACAGTAGTGCCCACCTCATGGAACCACTGGGAGGGAACGCATGCGTGAGCATTTTGCAGACTAAAGCATGATGTGTGTGTGTGTGTAGATATGATGTGTATTTTATGTAGTTTGTTGTAATTCTTACACAAAAAGCTGTCTCTTTAAAAAGGAGTGGAGGGCTTCCCTGGTGACGCAGTGGTTGAGAGTCCGCCTGGCAATGCAGGGGACACGGGTTCGTGCCCCGTTCCGGGAAGATCCCACATGCCGCGGAGCGTCTGGACCCGTGAGCCATGGCCGCTGAGCCTGCACGTCCGGAGCCTGTGCTCTGCAACGGGAGAGGCCACAGCAGTGAGAGGCCCGCGTACCGCAAAAAAATAATAATAAATAAATAAATAAATAAAAATAAAAATAAATAAAATTAAATTAAAAGGGGTGGGGCTGTATCTTTGCAGAAACAGGAAATAAGTTGGAACCAGGGAGTGGTACAGCAGGTGTGGCATAGATTCCCGGAGGAATCGGGAGTAATGTGAGACTATAAACCGATCTGGGATAACATTTGAGATCATGAGGTCCTCTCTAGTGGAAGCTTGAGGGGCTCCTTCGTACTGGCTTCCGGGTTCCAAGGACCAAAGCCCTGTCAGTCATTGAGAAGACATGGTGGAGTCCGCAGTTTTCTTTGTGGCAGTGGCAGTGGCTGTAGTTTTGAAAGAGCCGACACACAGGCAGCCCTGGATGTAAAGGCTGCTTTGTCACTTACTAGCTGGTTGAACCTGGGCAAGCTCCAGAGGCTTTTTGGGCTCGGTTTCCTCATCTGTGACATATGGGTTTGGGGAGACCCGTGGAGAGGCTGCTTGTGGGTCCTGGCATCCCTGGACTGTATGCTGAATTTGTGTTGGTTCTGCTCTCTCCCGGGCTCCCTCAGAACTCCGTTTTCACAACACCGTCTTAGGATTCCAGGTGGACCCCTGGTTTGCAGAATGTGGCTCAGGGGTTGGTACAGGAAGCTGCCTCTATGCAGCCCGACCTAGAATGTTCTCCCTGTGCCTCTTCCTCTACTGAGTTATGACATGGAATATTTATTGAGAACTTTGCTGGGTACAGTGAGAGAGTCTAAGGAAGTAGGATGCTGAGAGCGACCATTCCCTGAGCCCTTTATATGAATTAACTCATTTAATCTATATATCAGCTCTAGGATACAAACACTATCATGGGGCAGATTAAAAATAGCTGTGCTTTTTTTGACACTCCTCCCATCAAGAGGTGGGAGGCTATGGCTCCTCTCCTTGAACCTGAGTCAGTCTGGGACTGCTTTGGGCAACAGAATAAGGCCAAAGTGACACTATGCCAGTTCCATGTGCAGCTTTTTAGAGAACTGGCAGCTTCTGCTTGGACTCTGGGAGCCCTGAGTTGCCATGTAAGAAGTCTGATGACTCTGAGACCACCATACTGGAGAGGCCCAGAGATATATGGACAGGGAGAGAGCCCCAAGGAGGCCTGCTGAGTCTAGCCTTCCAGCTATGCCTGCCAAGGCACGGGCATGAGTAAAAGCTTCTTGGACCCTCTGGACCAGCCCAGCCCCCCGCTGAGTATCAGCACGTGACCTAGCTGGTGCTAGGAGAAGCATAAGAACCTTCCAGTAGAGCCCAATTCCTGACCCAGGCAATCATGAGCTACAATAGGATGGTGGTTACTTTATGCCGCTAAATTTTGCAAGTAGTTTATTGCACAGCAGTAGATACCAGAACAAGTACTATCCTATTTTACAGATGAGGAAACTGAGGAAAAGAGAGGCTAAGTGGCTTGCTCATGGTCATACACTAGTAAGTGACGGGGCCAGGATTTAAACCCCAGCAGCCTGGCTCGCCAGCACGTTCCTGGCACTGTGTCATACTACTTGCTCTTAAGTTGAAAACATGGTTCTGCTCTCAGGGAAACTTCTATCTACTTTGGGGTGCAAGGATCGCACACACTACATAATTAGAGAATCGCGTGAGACATTTCACTTATTCTTTTTTTTTTTTTTTTGCGGTACGCGGGCCTCTCACTGCCGTGGCCTCTCCCGTTGCGGAGCGCAGGCTCCGGACGCGCAGGCTCAGCGGCCACGCCTCACGGGCCCAGCCGCTCCGCGGCATGTGGGATCTTCCCGGACCGGGGCACGAACCCGTGTCCCCTGCATCGGCAGGCGGACCCTCAACCACTGCGCCACCAGGGAAGCCCCTCACTTATTCTTTTACTCAATTTAAGAACACTAGACCCTAGGGATACAGAGGTGATGATATTAAGAAAATGTTAGGGTTTTACTGCCCTCAGAGGAAGGACACCCCCCCCAATGCTGGAGGGTGAGTGAGACCCCAGGGGGACACCTCTGGGGAGTGAGGACATGTGAGCTGTGTCTTGAAGGATGAATAGAACTGTCCCTTTTGAATGAGGGAGGAAGAACACGTGAAGTGGTGGGACGGGCTGTGCAAGGACTTGGAGTTTCAGGACGTTGGGGTCCGTCCAAGGGACGTGGTGTCAGCTGGAATGTAAGGCATGCGGAGGGAGGGACAGGCAGAGAATGGGACCACTGGCCAGAGCTGATCACAGGGTGGCGTGCACCCAGGTCTTGCCGCTCAGCCTTTATCTAAATGGCCACAGAGAATGGGCCCGGGCTGGGGCCGGTGGGGAGGAGATCTGATGCTCCTTTTAAACAGAAGTCCCGTGCCACTGGGGGCAGCATGGAAGCTGGAATGCAGGGGAGACCCCCGGGGGCGAACACCAGAGGGGACTCGGCAGCCATTTAGGGGCAGCATGTGGGGCGTGGAGAGGAGGGGCCCCGGCCAGAGATATCCAGGAGGAAGACTGACAGCCCAGTTGGCAGAACTGATTGAGGAAGGAAGAGGAGCCTATGTGTCGGGGACCTGTGGCAGCGTCACCCCAGATCCAGGGGAAGGGTGGTTGGAGGGGGTGACAGCAAGGAACACGGGAGCCACCGTGCCAGGGAGAAAGAAACCCACCACCATCACCCCGGTGCCTGGAGCAGTGCCTGGCACATAGTAGGTGCTCAGTAAATATTTGATGAATGCAAATTGAATAAACCCCTGGGTCCAGACCTCTGGACGGAGGGCAGAGCCTGGGGTAGAGATCTGAGAGTCTCCAGGGGGTGAGATGCTAAGCCTGCATTGTCCCTCTGTGGTGGTCATGTCCTGTGGGTTCAAGAGGCCCGTTTCCACCTCTGTGCTTAGAGATAAGTCCACTCTTCTTACTGGGCGGTAAAAGTGCCATGTGGTAGTTAAAGGGGAACTTGAATTAGATGACGGGCTAGAGAAACCTAAGACTCTGAATCTAATTGCCGGAGGACTTTGAGCCCTGACCCCCAGTAGGTCACGGGAACGCCCCTGTGCCCACAGAGATGCTTCTTGTGGCGGCAACAGTGGTGTCCCTTTCCCTGTCCAGGGGCACTTATGGTGATTCAGGAGAGCTCCCAGCCCTATGCCTGCCGGGGATTTGGGGAATGGGGGCGGTTCTATAAATAACACGCCTTTCTGACGCTCTTGGTTCAGAGCCAGTGAGGAAATAAAGGGTCAGAACATCAGCTTGCCTACTGATGGACTGATTTGAAGGAAGCAGTTTGACCTCCAGCTGAATTCAAGTGCCCTAGCATCACGCCCCTCATGGAATCTGTTCCCTGGAACCACAGACCTCCCCCTGGCAAGGGCCAAGCCTGCCCCAGGGCGCTTACACCAGGGCCGGGGAGAAGAAAGCTGCGTCCTGAGCCCAGCTGGCTGGGTCTTTACCAGCAGGTGTTTCAGTAGCATCTCAAAGCAAGTGAAATGTCAGTTGACTTGAGACTGGTCCCTTGTTCTTGATTCCACACTCAGTGGCTCTGCGCTGCTGGTGAAGAGGACTGGAATGTGATTCCTGTGAGGCTGAGGTCGTGGATTCTGAGTCCTAGTGGACACTCCGGTCTTGCATTCAGTTCCGTTCCAGCACTGATGTTGGGCACCCACCACGTGCAGGCAGCTCTAGGTGCCGGCATCCACAGGGCCCCTGGGCTCCTGCCGGTTGTCCTAGGAGCACAGGCTGGTCCTCCCTCTGGTGCTGGGTTTCTGAAACTCAGCACTCGACATTTGAAGCTGGATCATTCTTTGCTGTGAGGGGCTGTCCTGTGAGCTATAGTATGTTTAGCAGCATCCCGGGCCTCTGCCCGCTAGATATCTGTAGTACCAACCCCTCCCCATTCCCCCCAACAACCTAAGATGTGTCCGCGCGCTGCCAAATGTGCCCTGAGGGGTAGATTTGCTCCTGGTCAAGCACAGCCGACTAGTTCGGCAACCGTGAGCCACGAGACTACTGAACACTACAGATGTGGAGAGTCTGAATTGAGATGAGCTGTAAGTGTAAAATACACACCAGATTTTGAACACTTCGTATGAAAAAACGAATGTGATGTGTCTCAGTGATTTTTTTGTATTTATGGTCTGTTGAAATGATACTATTTTGAATACGTTGCGCTAAATAGAATATATCATCAAGATGGATTTTACTATTTACTTGTTTCTGTTTACTGTTACTTAACATAACTATGAGCAAATTTTAAATTGCACACGTGACTCGAATCATATTTCTACTGGACAACAGGGTCTAGAGAGCCAGCGGCCCGGCGTGCTGGGTGAGGTCGCGGGCTGCAGAGTCAGGCTCGCTGCAGGTCACATCCTGGTACCACTTCCCAGCTCTGTGACCTTTGGTGAGCCACTTAACCTCTCTGGGTCTCACAGCTCTCATAAGTGGCAGTCACTTTCTTCTAGACCACAGATAAAAATTCCGAAACTCTGAGGTGGGATGAACTTTATAAGCTCCTGAAGTCGAAGCTGGGTTGTTTTCTGGGTGGGGTAGTTTCTCGATGGGTCCTCCCGTGGCCCTCGGGGCTGTTCTTGCCATCAGGGTGGTGCCCTGGGCCACCTCCCTTTCCGCCTGTCCTTTCTGCTCCCAGAGAGAGCCCTGTTTTTTCCTGATGGGTACAATCAAAGATGCCTCCCCGCCCCTACAAGCTGAGTAGAGGAGCTGGCGGATTGCTTTCCCAGCCTTGCAGCTCGTTCCCTGTGGGTAATTCAAGCCCTGGGAGGGCGGGCCTCTGCTCAGCATCTCTCCTCCACCCCTCCCCGTTCCTCCTCTCCAGACACCTCCCTGTTGCTTACTCTTTATTTAGTCTTCCCTGCCATTTGGCAATTGGCACATCTGTCCAACGTCTCCCCTTCTGTTTCGGCATCTGAACCTATAAATAGTTCCCAGGCAAAGTCCCATCTGCATTGTGACAATGCATTCCGTATTCCTTTTCCCAGACCAAAATCCTCATCTACACGGTTGCTAACTACGGAAGTGCACCATCCAAGAAAAGGAATCTTTTATTACAGCTTGGACAGTGTAGTGGCAGTGACTGCAGATGTGGCTGCCAGTGTGGATTCAGAGATAATGCTTTCAATAATGGCAAGGCCGGTTAAACGTACGGGGTGATCCAGGCGAGGCCCTGGATCTGGGAAAGAAGAAAGGGCTGGCCCTTGCTTTCCGGGATCTTCATTCTGGGCCAGAGTCAGGCCTGTGAACACATCATGATGTGGTGTAGTCATGCTCTAAATTGGAGTGTGTGTCCGGTGCTGGGGCCAGAGGGAAGGAAGCCCTCTCTGAGGGTAACACGGGGCCTGCCTGGTGACCGAGGAGGTGTGTGACCCGTGGCAAGGCGTCTCTGTTAGCCGACAGGTGAGGCGGTCACACTGAGCGCATATTCGGGTATGAAGCACTGGGATGTCCCCCCTCTGCCCCACGCCACCGCTGCTGAACAAAAGGTGCCTAGCGCTCCAAGCTCCCAGGCTGGTGGCACCTGGCCATGGTGCCCTCGGGCCAGTTACTTAAACTCTCTGAGCCTCAGTTTCCTTGCTTATGAGGATAATGGAGTTGTCATGCTGGTTGGAAATACAGAGGCTAGAACACAGTAGGCACTTGGTAAATGGTAGATGATACTATTATTGTTGTTGTTGTTAAAGCTTTGAAAATGATAACCCTCTATTACTAATCAGGAGGCTCAACTCTGAACAAAGCCCACACTGCGAAGTTAGAAGAAGGGGGCAGAACAACGGTAGTCCAGGCTCAGAATCTAGATTCCAGAGAGCAACAGAATCAAACTGTAGAAAACACCCAGGCTAATCCTCTTTCACTGGATGCTGCTGCACCTTCTCTGGACTTCAGTTTCCCCATGTGTGCAGTGAGGGAGTTCGAACCAGAGCTGTCTCTAAGGCCCCTTTCATTCTGACTTTCAATAGTTCCCCATCCACTGGGAGGCATAGTTGAGTGTGCTTGGGTCTCGTCTGGGCAAATTTGGGGTGTGGTAGAGAACTCAGTAAAAAGACATTGCTGCCTTTTACATCCTCAAATTCTTAAGATGAAATCAAGAGGAGATTGCTCCTTAGGCCGAGAACAACCAGCATAGATGGCCATGACTCATACCCAGGGCTGCCATGGACAGTTGCCCAGCTTGTGCACTGCTCAAAACTGCCGGGTAGGATTAAATCCGGCTGGCATTCTGCTCGTCAGGCTGTGCAGTTTTGTGCAGGGCTGCAGCCACCTCTTTGCTCCCTTGCCAAACCCTGTGATGGAGCACTGGGAGCATGTGGAAGTGGCCCCCTGCTTAGACCCCTGGCCATGGCTGCTAGGTCCTCCCCTGTTCCTTTCCCATTGGCCTCTAGTCAAAGGTACATAGGGCAGAGGCTTGCTGTGCCCCAACTCTGAACAGAAGGCCCTGCAGCAAGTCCTGCCCCCAGGGGCCCATGGCTGATGGGGGAGACTGAGGGCTAAGGAGGGATAATGTACACTGAGAGGCTTCAGGGCTGGTGGGGGTGTGCGGAACTTACAGAGGACAGGCTGGTAGATAGACAGGGAAGGGACTCCAGGGCCAGCCAGTGAAGCAGGGGCCAAGATGCCCACCCTGGACCCTCAGTAACAGCCAGCGACAGAGAAAGGGAACTGCTTTCAGCACGTTTGCAGATGAGCATCCTCTCCGAGGTCCCTGAGCTCTAACTGCCCCTGCCCTCCACTCCCCACCCCAGACCTTCCAGATCTCTGTGTCATCTTTGGTGGAGGGGCTGCTATTCCTCACCCAGGGCCTGCCTGTGGGGTACCACTCAGCCTCTGCACAGCCAGCGGCAGGGCCCAGAAGGGCCTCAGTTACTCGTATCCTCACTTGGCCGTTAGAGAAGTCAAGTCTCAGAGACTTGAAGGCTTTGGTCTCCAGGCTTGTGGGGGCTGGAACCAGGAGCCCATGCCCGGTCGGTACCGTCCGGGTTTGGGCTTTGCCTGGAACGGGAACAGGAGTTTGCCCCACTCCGAGCTCCAGTCGTTGGATGGCTGGGCAGCAAGTCAGCTCCGAGAGCACAGGAGATCTGCTGCCTGGCGCTGGCCTGTTTGTTCTCACTTCTCCTGGCAGCTCTCCTTCTGCTGGAGCCAGAGCTTCCGGAGGCCCTAGTCCAGCAGCACCCTTCCTTCTGGAGGGTGCCATTCTCCCATTTCACAGGTGACCCAGCTGCACTGCAGCGGCATCTTGACGGAAGTGGTACCAGAGCTGGGCCTGGAACCACGGGGTCCCCTGGACTCCAGAGAAACTGCCACTCTCCCCACCCACTTCCACCCCTGGGAACAGGGCAAGTAGTTTTCATCTATCACGGAAAATTGGGCCTGATGGTAGCAGCAAACAGTCCCTTTTCCTCCTCAGCCACAAACTGTCCAGGTGGTGGCTCCCGTGGCATGGTTGCCGTGCAGCGGTGGGTCCCGCGAGCCAGAAGACAACTGTGACCTTCCAAGTAGGGAAGGAGCTGAGGGGGCATAGGAGGGACACCTGGAAGAATGGGCCTGGCCTCACCTGTCCGGCCCGCAGGTGACCCCCCCCCCCTCCTGCTCCAGCTGTGAACCACTCCCCAGCCTCTGGTCCCGTTGGCTTTTTATCCTCAGGCTCTGCACTCCTGGCCTTTGCTGTCAGGGACCCAGCTTGGTGACCTAGGGCCCCTTTTAGGAAGTGAGATCAGAATCCATTAGGATCTGTCTTCCAGCCCGTTCTGGGTGATCCGTTTTAGAGAAGGTTGGCTCGACAGTGTCACATAAGGCTCTGGAGTGAGGCCACTTCCTGGACCCAGACTTCCCCCGGCCAGGTGTGATGGCCTTTTCGGAGAGGCCCGAGACCCGACCTCTTCTGCCAACACCGGCCCTTCCTGTGTCCCTCTGGGGACAGTGTCCTTCCCGGGCAGTTCTCATCCATCCGGGAATGTGCCCATTCCATAAACGCACATACTGAGGCCTTGCTAAGTACAGGGTTTTTTCTTAGATAAAAATCAATGAACATCTCTCCCACCCTCACCCAACCAAATTTTCAATCATAAAAGAGAATGAGCGGGTTGTTTAGAATCTCTGCCCGTCAGGAAGGAGTCTCAGCTAGGTCCTGGGGCCCAAACCATTGGCCAGTTTCCTGTCACCCTGCCCACCGTGAGGCTTCCTCTCGATTTCTAAATCCATTTCCCCTTATTTCTACAGAGTATGAGCACATAAATATTTGTCAATGGTTGAATCCATAATGTCCTAGCTGTAACTCTGACCCAGCCCTTCAAATGAGGGTCATACCTGGAGATTTATTTATAATTCCTGTTGTCAGCCGAACTGTGTTTGAACAGAGATCTCTTAGGTTAACAAGGGCATCTGCCAACAAGGAAGACGGTTTGCGTTTCTTGAGTAATCTGTACACTTCACAATGTTAATCACTGTTGGCAAGGCGTACCTTCATTCTGCGTTTTCCTGTGACCATCTTTTCCTCATCAAAGCCCAGGGTCAGGCTTAGGTGAACAGATGCTCATCCTTCACTTGTTAGTAAAGACAAATCAGACCCTAAAGAAGGCACATGCCAATAGCCATTCCCTGCTTAAAATGAACATGACGTAGAACGTCTCACTTGTCAACTTCACTCACCAGGAATGTGTGGTAATTGAGCCAGGCTTGGCTAAACTTTACCTTTGGACCAACTATGAACAAAATGTCTGCAGAGGGACTTAATTAGTGTCAGTAAGATTGCACAGGGGCCTTGGTCTAGATAAGGATAATAACTGGTTAAAGACCCCTCATACATTAATTATAACAATAGATACTGCCAAATGCAAAGAAGAGTTGACTGTTCATTACAGCAGGTTGGAAATATCCCTACTGAATCATTTATGCAGCACCCGTCGAGTGCTTACTATTTTGCAAACTTGGACAGTATTCATTTTTTTCATTCTTTTTTTTTAAATTTTTATTTATTTATTTGGTTGCGTTGGGTCTTAGTTGCGGCAGGCAGGCTGCTTAGTTGTGGCAGGCGGGCTCCTTAGTTGTGGCTCACTGGCTTCTTAGTTGCAGCATGTGAACTCTTAGTTGCAGCATGCATGTGGGATCTAGTTCCCAGACCAGGGATCAAACCTGGGCCCCCTGCATTGGGAGAGCAGAGTCTTAACCACTGTGCCACCAGGAAAGTCCCATTTTTTTCATTCTTAACATAAAATTTGAAAGACCCTGTTCACGGATGAAAAGACAAGCTATAGCTAGGAGAAAATATTTGCAAATCACACATCTGACAAAGGCTTTGTAACTATAACATAAAGAACTCTCAAAACTCAAAATTAAAAGCAAGCAACCCAAATAAAAATGAGCAAAGGATCTGAATAGACATTTTTCCAAAGTATATATACAAATAGCCAATAAGCACGTGAAAATATACTTGACACCACTAATCCTTAGGGAAATGGAAATCAAAACCACAAGGAGATACCACTTCACACCCACTAGGATGACTCGATTCAATAAGAGAGACAAAGTACTGGCAAAGGTGTGGAGAAGTGGAGCCTCATCCATTGCTAGTGGGAATGTAAAATGGTGCCGTTGCTTTGAAAAACAGTCCCGCAGTTTCTTAAACATGTAGAGTTACTGTAGGACCCAGCAATTCCACTTCTAGGAATATACCCAAGAGAAATGAAAACATATGTCCACATAAAAATTTGTACACAGATGTTCAATGAAGTATTATTTGTAGTAGCCAAAGAGTGGAAACAACCCAAATATCCATCAGTGATGAATGGATAAACAAAATGTGGTGTATCCATCTAACAGAATATTATTCAGCCGTAAAGAGGAATGAAGTGCTGACCCCTGCTGCAACACGGACATGGATGAACATGGACGAACATTTAGCATGATGCTAAATGAAAGAAGCCAGACCCACAGGGCCACATACTGTATGATTCCACGTATATGGAAAGTCCAGAACAGGCAAATCCATAGAGACAGAGAGTGGATTAGTGGCTTCCAGAAGCTAGGAGGAGGGAGAGATGGAAAGTGACTGCTAATGGGTACAGGGTTTGTTTTGGGGGCTAATGAAAATGTTCTAAAGTTGATTGTGATGATGGTTGCACAACTCTGTGAATATACTACGACCATCATGCACTTTAAATTGGTGAATTGTATGGTGTGTGAATGATATCTTAATAAAACGTTTTTTAAAAATTCAACATTAAAGAAACTGTCCAATTAGAAAATAGGAAAAGACATGAATAGACACTTGAGCAAAGAGGATATACACACAAAAGGGCATTCAATATCTTTTTGAAATGCAAATTAGAGAAATACAAATTAAAACCACAATGAGATATCACGCCACCTAGTGGAATGGCCAAAATAAAAAATAGTGACAACACCCAGCTGGCGAGGATGGGGAGAAACTGAATCACTCCTTCATCGCTGGTGGGACGTAAAATGGTACAGCCACTCGGGAGAGCAGTTTGGCCCTTCCTTTGAACATGAAGGGTAGACTTACCATGTGACCCAGCAGTTGCACTCTTGGTCATATATCCCAGAGAAAGGAAAACATATTTTCATGCAGAAGCATGTACATAAATGTTCCACAGCAGCTTTGTGCATAGTAACTAAAAACCAGAAGTTCCCAGATGTCCTTCAGTGGGTGAATGACCAAGGAAACTATGGTACATCCAGACCATAGGTTACTACTCAGCACTAAAAAGGAACGGGATATTGATTCACTCAATAACTTGGATGACCCTCGAGGAAATTATGCAGAGTAGGAAAAGCCCATCTCAAAGAATATGTACTGCATGACTCCATTTACGACATTCAGTAATGTAATCACAGAGATGGAGCAATTTGCTAAAAGCGCCATGCCTGGTGCTGGGGGTACCATGGAGAACAAAAGATACATACACAGTTCCTGCCTTGGCAGTTCATTTGTATTATTGAGTGATAAAATGGAATTTCTTGAAACAAAAAGTCTTCTAACGGCTTTTGGTTCTTCATGGATAACTGACGTTGAGATTGTAAATGCTAGAAGCCAGGCCAGCGTGTGTAGACCCGGAGTCTCCACCTTGTCCCGATTCAGCCTTGATGGTGAGTCATGAGGTGAAAAGTTTCCTTTTCTCTAGGCAGCCCCAGCGTTGTCACCTGTTGTCACCGTGGGACATAGCAGCTGGGTCTGGCTGGTGCTTTTTCTCGCCTCACTCTTTGAAAGCGGGATGGTTTAGACAGGGTCTGGCATATTCCCACCGCGGGTTCTGCTGAGGAGGCTGGAAGCTGTACACAGTGGAGGAGTAGCTGCTCAAGGATTCAAAGGTGAGCGGAGAGAGCCGGCATCTTTGTTGGGAGGACCCAGCCGGCAGCGGCTGAGGCGGGGAGCTTGTCAGCTGGGCCCGCAGTGCCGTGAGGGTCACTGAAGCAGCATGAGGGAGAGGACTCTGGAAACCCATCGGCTTCTGAGAAAAATGTACAGAGAGATTTAGGAAAAGCAAGACAAATTTAGAGAATTCACGTATATGCTCATTATAAATGCTCATACATGCTCATTATAAAAATCCCAGAAAAACGTAATTCAGGAAGTGAAATTCAGTCCACTCTGTATGTATGCATTTTCTTTTTTTTAATAATGGCTTTATTGAGATGTATTTATTCCATGTGTTCAGTGTCATACAATTCACCCATTTAAAGTGTACGATTCAGTGGCTTTTGGTGTATTCAGTTGTCTAGCCTTCACCAAGGTCAATCTGAGAACATTTTCAGCACCTCAGAAAAGAAGCCCCGTGTTGCACAGTGTGAACGTACTTAATGCCACTGAACTGTACACTTAAAAATGGTTTAAATGCTAAACTTTATGTTTTTCATAGTTTAGCACAATAAAAAAAAAAAAGAAACTCCATCCCCTGTCCCCTGTCCCCTTTCCCCTCCAGCCCTAAGCAACCACGGATGTACTTTGTATCTCTGGAGATTTGGTTCACTCTTGATTCTGACACCAGGAGGCCTGGTCAGCCCAGCTGTCCTCCGCAGAGCCTTCCCTGCGTGCGGGGCTCAGGGCTGGGCACAGTGAGACCCGTTCCTGTTCTCAGTCTCACCGTCTGGGAAGCCTCGGCTCACGTCACAGTGTGAGCACATATACCCTGCTTCCTGAGCCAAGAATGTGTGATTTGGACGGTACCTCCTGCGTGCGGCTTTCCTGTGGGAGAGGTCGGAGTACCAGCAAGGCTTTGAGGCAGAAAGTGGACCTGGAGCTGATCCCTCAAAGGCAGGGAACGGGGAAGCTGGATCCTCCGTGCACGAGGAGACAGCATGAGCAAAGGCCCGGAGGCCAGCAATCCCAAGTCGAGGTTGGCAGGGTTGGCTCCTTCTGGAGACCAGGGAGAATCTGTTCAAGGCACTCTCCTGGCTTCTGGTGACAGCCAGTAATCCTTGGCTCGTAGCTGTATTCCAATGTCTGCCTCCATTCACATGGTCTTTTCCTCTCTGTGTCTGTGTCCCAGGTCTTTACCTGTCTTTCTTTTTTTTAATTAATTTATTTATTATTTATTTTTGGCTGTGTTGTGTCTTCGTTGCTGCGCACAGGCTCTCTAGTTGCGGCGAGCAGGGGCTACTCTTCATTGCAGTGCACGGACTTCTCATTGTGGTGGCTTCTCTTGTTGGGGAGCACGGGCTCTAGGCTTCAGTAACTGTGACTCGCGGGCTTCAGTAGCTGTGGCACACGGGCTCAGTTGCTCCGTGGCATGTGGGATCTTCCCGGACCAGGGCTCGAACCCGTGTCCCCTGCATTGGCAGGCAGATTCTTAACCACTGTGCCACTAGGGAAGTCCTACCTGTCTTCTTATAAGGACACCAATCATTGGCTTTAGGGCCCACCCCATGCATTCTGACCTTGTGTTAACTTGATTCCACCCGACAAGACCCTCTTTCCAAATAAGGTCCCATTTATAGGTACCTGGGGTTAGGATTGAAACGTATCTTTTTGGGGGACACAGTTCAACCCACAACATGTGGGTACTTTACTATCCTTGTTATACAGCTGAAGAAACCGAGGCGCAGGGAGGATAAGCAATAATGTGCTGGAGACACGTTCACACTCAGGCTGTTTGGCCTGGGCGCCTGCATACAACCACCAGGCCAGTGCAGGACACAGGGTGGTCCTGGAAGCTGAGCTCTACCACCACCCACTGGAACAAAGGATTGTCTAATTCTTGCCAGTTTGCATTCACCTCTGCTCCAGAACAGTGTGAGGCTGCCCGTCGGGCCTCCCTCAAGTCCCAGGTGTCCCGTTGGGCCCCTGCAGGGAGGACCATGATCTACGCAGCGGGAGGTCTGAGACTCTAACCAGACGCCCCTGGGGGCCTCGACTCCTCTGGGGTCTCCCTCCCAGACAGACTTTTAGCAGACATTTATTATCTCCCAAACCGCATGCCACACACTGTGCTGGGCACTGAGGGACACTCAAATGCAGGCAAAGCCCTGGCCCCGGCGTACAGGAGCTCCCCCGGGTGTGTCCTTGGTGTGCAGGGGTGCTATTCCCACGAGCAGGACGGGAAGGTACGAGCAGGGGGCTGGGGCAGAAGAGACCTGGTTACAAAGAAACAAACATGAGCCTTGACCATTGCTTGTGCTTTGACAAATCTACAGTTTTCACTGTAAAAATGTGATTGGGTCACTAGAAGTTTGCTTGGCCCCAGCTACAAAAATGAATGAGCCCTGGTCCCTGCACCCGAGGAGCGGACCAGAGTGTGGTAAACCAAGTCTAAAGGAGCTGCAGGCTTTATAGAAAGTGCCAGGGGCACAGGAGAGGGAGGGACTGACTATCTTAAGGGTTTAATCTGTGTCTGCAGAGGTCAGACCATGTCTCAATGATGAAGCAAACCTGCTAATTGTTGAGCAGGCCCAGCATAGGAGGCTAGGCTTTTTGCGTCCATCATCAGTAATCCCCCATGAAGGATTCTTGAGAAAGGTCCTTACATTCCCATTTTGCAGTTGGAGCGTTCTCTTTACCTCTCCCAACTACCGGAGATCTTTTGGCCAGTTTGTGCCGCTTCCTGTGGAGAGAGTGGGCGATGCACTAATGTGCCACTAGGTGGCGCCATGGGCTGCCTCATGGCCGTTAACTCATAGAGGGTGGTAATTCCATGCACGGATGTTTCTCAGACTTGTCCTTTACGGGGCATCTTCCCGGTACCTCCGAGTACTGTAATCTATCTAATATTTTTCTTTAAACTCCCTTTAAAATTTTTATATCTATCCTAATGAGATACCATGATCTCTTTGCCATAAATAAATGATGAATGTAATCTTTTAAAAAATCATGTTAACTGTGTAGAAGAGTGCAATAGTATTAGAAGGAAGGAATGTATTAAAATAAAGCTATTAGAACAAAACGTGTTGGTGCATGTGTCCCCTGTGACCATCTCTCAGATCACCAATGCAGCGGAGAGCTGTCCTAGGCTTTGAAAATAGGACAGCAGGCTGCTGTCACCTAGATGCACAAGTGTTTAGGGTTGGAAGGGCTCCTTCCCTTTGCAGGTGGAGGATCTGAGGCGCTGAGAGGGGAAGGGGTGTACCCAGAGTCACACTGTTGATCCCAGGGTTGGAGCCAGGCCTGGAACCCGGGTCCTGCCTTCCCCCTCTGCCCCATGGACGCTAGAAGAACCTCAGGAAATTGGAACTGAAGTGTGATGCACACATATCTCCCGGCCCCTCTGAGGCCCAAGAAAGTACACTGTGGGGTCCCACGTGCAGGGAGCATCACCTGTTGGGCATATGGAGCCCTGGGATGAGTCAGGAGGTGTGCGGATGGACGGCTGCTGAGACCCCTGGTGAGCAGCTCACTCGTCTGGGTGAGCACGGCTCTGCAGCCGTGCACGGTGTGGTGCCACGCTTTCCTCTGGGCAGTCCACCCCAGCTTCAGGCACTGACTGCCGTACCCCGGTGCCCTGCCCCTCCGAGCAGCCATATCCACCCTGGGACGGGCTCTTGGGCAAATGCTTTAATCCCTCTTCCTTGTCAAAGCTGAAAAATATTGGGGTCACCCTCACTCTTGGATTACATGTGCAGCCAAATCAAGTGAGGTTCTAACAGGCTCTGGGGTTCTTGGGGAAAACGCCAGTGGCCCCGGTCCAGCACCCCTGGACCAATGAACCTCCTGGAGGCCACAGCAGAACAGGGAAACTGTCCTCCTGCTGGCCCCTCACAGCCCTCAGAATTGTCAAGTGGAGATGACCTTGAAAGTTTAATTCAAGACTTTTTTTTTTTTTTTTTTTTTGACCACACTGTGCAGCTCGCGGGATCTTAGTTCCCAGACCAGGGATTGAACCTGCGCCCTCAGCGGTGAAAGCGCCGAGTCCTAACCACCGGACCGCCAGGGAATTCCCTCAAGACGTTTTTAAATTCTGCTTTTACAATCTAGAGTCTTCTGTGTTATTTTGCTCAAAATGAGGAGTGTGTATCAGTTAAGGTAACACCATCTGCTATAATAGAAAGGCCCCTGAAATCTCAATGGATTAACACCACAGAAGTTCATTTCTCACCTCCCTGTGGTCCAGTGGGCAGCTGATGGGGCCGCAGCAGGCCGGGTGCTGCAGCAGGTGCTGTGACCTACAGTGAGCACAGAGCAGACACGCCCTCCCCGGGGACCTTCCTCCCCTTTGACAGGGACACTCATCCAAGGCCTCTGTCATCTCTCCTCAGTATTGTACCTGGAAGGCTCGGTTCTTGTGTTTGAGGACATCTTCAGACTGATCGCATTCTACTGTGTCAGTAGGTGAGTAGCCCAGGCCCCCAGGAGGGCATCTGATGGCAATAGATGTCCATGCAAACTTGGGTGGGGACGGGGGTGTCACAGGGAAGCCCCCAGAGGGAAGTGTGCCGCCCACAGGATGCAGAGAGGGAACAGTCCCCCGGCTTCACCCTGGTAACTGTGAAGGGGGGTGCTGGCTCTGCTGCTTGTTTGGACCGGCCGGTAAAGTCCCCTCCCTCACCACCACCTGCCCCCTGGGCTCACTGCCCGTCATACCAGCTTCCTGTATTCCGGCTTCCAGGACAGCCTGGAGTCCCGTGCGGACCTGGCCCGCCCCGTTGGAGGAGTTATAGAAGGAACTTCCTGTAGGAACAGCAGGAAGGGCTGATACCCTCCCTCCGTGGGAGAAGGGCTTGTGATTGTGAAGCAGCTGCTGGGTGGAGAGGGTGTCTGGTAACCACCCTCAGAGCTGCTCTATTTATTCAGAACTGGTCGCAGGTCAACACGAATTGAAAAATACATTTTGGTGCCAAAAACCAATGGCTTAAGCTACAGGGACTTAAGCAGAGCTGGGCAAGATGTCTTGGGGTCCAGGGCCCCAGGCTCACCTCCCCCTGCTTCAAAGAGACCATTCATGTTGCCTCTGGTGAAAGCCACACTCAACACAGAACACCACCACCCCCATCTACCAGGACCCTCCTGGACCCCGTGGGCAGAACAGGTGACACTGATAATAAGCTGCTGCCTGTTGAGGGCTCTCCAGGTACCCAGCATGGTGCTAGAGTTCTATATCCATTATCGTTTTAAATCTTGCAAACAATTCCACCTGGTAAGTGCTCTTGTTGGTCCCATTTTACAGATGAGGAAGCCAAGACTGAGAGAAGTTGCTCAAGGTCACGTACCTGGTAAATGACTGCGTGGGGATTCAAAGTAGATAGAGCTCCAAGGTCCATGATCCTTTCTACTGCCGCCCCACTGTGTACGCTCCACGAGGATTCTGATGACCTAGCATGCCCTTCTAGGCCCACAGAGCAAAGCGTCAGTGGCTCCCTGACCCTTTGTACGTTATGACTTGTCAAGCTCTCAGAGTCAGGCCCTTTCCTATTCTGAGAAGTTCTACCTTAGTAGAAGGCACTGGTCTAGTGTTTGGCCCATGCTAGGTGCTTCGAGTGAGTGAATGAATGAATGAATGATGACATAATTGCAGAGCCCAGAATTTGAGCTCATCTTAATCTCTCAACTACCTCTTTGGTAAAGTGGGAACGGTAATACCCATGCCATAGATGCTGGAGGAAGAGGTAAGATAAAGGGACAGACAATCTGCATTTATAACAAGGCTCTCTGCAAACCAGGGTTTGGGAACTGCTTCTAAGAAAATGATAGTAACAGCTTAGCTGGGGGTCTCCTAGGGGCACACTTGGAAAGGAGGATCCATGTGCAGGGGGCGCTAAAGGACCTGCCCCCAAGGAGGAAAGCGACAAGGGACTGGGGAGCAGGACAGGGACCCGAGAGAAACCCAGCAAGGGTCCATTGCAGGGGCCGTCCCAGCCTCAGCCAGGTCCCTCCAGCAGCTCGGGAACATAAAGCAGACCTCGGGGTCCACTATAAAGCCACGGGGCTGGGCTTCTGTACCCCCAAGCCAGCACACCCAGGCATCTGTGGCTCTCTGTAGGGCCACTGGGGCAGGCAGTGAGGCTCCAGTGTGTCCGGACGAGCCTCTGAGGGTCACAGGTGCTGGCCCTCAGGAGCAAACCCTTCCAAGGCTGGGCTGTGGGTGCACAGAGCTGGTGAAAGGCATCCAGGGGGTCCGGGTGGGACCGTGGCAGTGACTGCTACAACCAGCTCTGTGGACCGGGCGTCTGCGTTGGGTCGGGCTTGTGCAGCACGCTGCCCACAGAGCTCTTTCTAACCCTGCACGGTGCTGCCCGGGGAGGTGTTATCACTGCAGCCCCACTTCATGTGGCTCTCGACCCCGCCCCAGGTCGTGCCGAGGATCAGACGCGAGATCCTTGCAAGGAGCTTATTCAGCAGAACGTCTGGCACGGAATGAATCCTCCAGAAAGGATCAAGCGTACTCTTATTGCTGTTCTATCCGTAAATGAAGAAGCTGCAGCTGGCGTTGACCGGCCTCAGGTCACACAGCTCAGTTCTCCACCTAGAGGACGCCTGTGCTGCTTCCCCTCCAGCGACAGCTCCTCCCCTTCCCCGTGCGGGGCGAGTCCAGGCCCTCTTGGTGGGAAGGGTGACGCTGGAGGCCAGGCAAAGAAGGACAGGAAGAGAATTCAGCTAGAGGACACGGCACGGGCACAGGCCTGGCAGCAGGCAAGCTGCGGGCAGCTTGGGAACGGCTTCAGGGGGAGAGCTGGCCACATGGGTGGGGGCTTAAGGCCGGAAGGCCTGGAACGCCGTGCCCAGGAGCTGCGTGCGGGGACTCCCTCCCTTGGGTGCTGGGGGCTCGCTGCTGCCCACGGACAGATTGCACTCAAGCAGAGCCACGTGGCCGCAGACGGTGGTAGTTTGAAGCAAGGGGAGCATGGACACCAGCCGGGCGCCGCAGCCATCCGGGCCCCAGCGGAGGAGGTGTCTGCGGGGCAGGGGGTGGGGAGGCGAGCAGGGTGGGGGCAGTCACTGCAGGGAGGAGTCGGGGCAGTAGGGGAAGCCTGGGGAGACGTCCGGGCTCCTATCCTGGGTGCAGGAGCGTGAACACGCTTGGCCATTCCTGGAGCACTTTCTACACGCCAGGCACTCTGCTAAGCCCCTTTCGGGGATGGTGAGGTCTGATCCTCAGCACAGCCTGGGGTCAGGAGTCAGTAGCCTTGTGAAATGGGTGCCATTAACCGAAATGAGGAAAGAAAGGAGGAGCCCCTTGGGCCCACCCTCTCTAGGAGGTGGCCGGGCACCCAGCGTTGTGACTAGGCTGCCACCGTCCTCCTGGCAGGAGGGGGAGGCGGGCTGGGCCTCTCCTCCTTTGAAGGAAGCTGTTAGCACTATGTCTGGAGCTGCCTTCCCAGCCACCTTGACCAGGAGCCACAGTCTTGCCTTTGGATGGTCTGGTTAGGGGATCAGAGGGAAGGAGCCCGACCACACTGCTCGGAGGCCCGCAAGAAGCTCCCTTGACCCGAGCTCCCAGCAGGGGGAGGAAAGGAACAAGCTCCCACTAGGTGCTCCCCTGCTGTGCTGCGTAGTTTCTGTCGTAACCCCATAAGAGGGCATCCTGTCCACTGTCAGACCAAGAGAAGGAAATGACACCCAGCCAGGAATGGCAGAGCTAGGGGGCCTACCAGGGCCTTCGATTCCAAAGTTCATGCTGGCTTTTCCTGTCTTTCTGCCTCTCCCTCACTTAAAAAAAAATTAAAATTCTTTTAACTGAAAGGAAGTCACGCTTTTCCCTCTGCAGTGGTTGACTCTGAAAACCGCAAAAGTCACCCAGGATCTGTAGGCCGACGGAGCCGTGGGGCGTCGAGGGGCGCAGATATGGCTTCATAGGCCTGGGCCTTCCACGCTGGAAGCACTCCCCAGGCCACCCCAAAGCTTTATAGGACCTCGGGTGGGGCGGGGGGAGCCACGCCCCTGAGGGGAAGAGAAAGCTAGGCTGTGTGAAAGAACTAATGAGATAATATATGTGGAGCATGGGGCTTCTAATCTGTGGGTCACAGCCCACTAGGAGGTAACAGTGTATCAGTACGAAAATATATTTGGCCTTTGTCCAGCTTCTGGACACAGAGCTCCTAACGACGCCCTGGAATTTCCTGAATGACGGGGGTGTCTTTTGTTATTCCTAATGAACCTAATGTACATATCTATGTACATATATATATTATGTATCTGGAGAAGTGCTTAATTTCTATTTTTGCTTTGGGGGCCCTGATTCCCACCCAAGGCTGTGGTCATCAGGATCTACTTGAGAGCTGTTTAAAAATGTGGATTCCTGGGCTTCCCTGGTGGCGCAGTGGTTGAGAGTCCGCCTGCCGATGCGGGGGACGCGGGTTCGCGCCCCGGTCCAGGAGGATCCCGCATGCCGCGGAGCGGCTGGGCCCGTGGGCCGTGGCCGCTGAGCCTGCGCATCCGGAGCCTGCGCTCCGCAACGGGAGAGGCCACAGCGGTGAGAGGCCCGCGTACCGCAAAAAAAAAAAAAAAAAAAAATGTGGATTCCTGACCCACACTCAGACTCAACACTGAGAACCCCTGGGCGTGGATCTGAGAATCCGCATCTTAGCAGCTCCCCTAGGAGCTGATGCGGAATTCACTAATACGAAAGTATTAATGCCTGTCCATAGGGTTGCTGTGTTGCAGTAGTAGTAATAATAATAACACGATGTGATATAAGGCCCCAACTGGGTAACACCCAGCCCGATACTTGGCACATAGTAGATGCTCAACGAACACCCGCATCCTGTGTATGCATTTCCTTGGATCAGAAGAGGTGGCCCCTGGATAAAGTGCTGAACTGGATGATGGAAGTGGGGTGGCAGACGTTCATGAAATCCTTGAACAGTACTGGGTTATGGAGAAGGAGGAGGTCCATGGTGCGGCCTTGAAGAACGTGTAGAATCTAAGTAGACATAGGTGGAAGGGACGAGGGGGGCGTTCCCTCTACGCAGAGCTCAGAGGAGGGAATGAGCAGGGGACATTCACTGTAGGAAGATGACATTTTGGGAGGCAGCGAGGAGGCCCCGAGTGCAAGGGAAGGCTCTGTGGTGGGCAGCAGCCGGGGAGCAGGCTGGGGCAGGCCCTGGACCCCGGGGTCCCGGGCTGGGGTGTGATCGGCAGCCACCACTGCAGCATCTTGAGCAGTACACAGAGGAGGTGCGGAGGGGGTGTCAGAGATTGCTCTGGTGGTCGGGGGTCGGTGCCAGATGAGCCGAGCGATTCTGCTGGCCATTTCAATATATGCAGTGGCCCAGGAACCTTTGGAAACCACAGTGGCAGGCCAGACAGCCAAGCAGGTAGCCAGGCAACACCGGGGTGAATTCTGCCACCTTTCGAACTTAGAGATTGACCCCAATGGTGACCGGGCGGGGCCTGAGGTGGGGGTGGAGCGCTGAGGGCCCATCCGGTCTGGCTCCAGGCCTGGCCTGGCTGGAAGGGCTGACAGGAGGCCCACAGACGGCCTCAGATGCTCAGAATCTCACAGCTATGACAAGGAAGCAAAGATCAACGGGCCACGCCCACCCCATTGACAATGGAGAAGCCAAAGGCCACGACCCAGAAACTCAGAAAAGGGCCCAGAATCTTCTCCCACCTTCCCCCATCCTGCTATTCCATAAGCAGAGTGTTTTTCCCCCGTGAAAACACTTCCCATGAAGGGGTGGGGGCACCCCGCGGAGCAGCGCAGCCTGTATTGACGGGCAGAGGTGGTCTGGGAAGCCCCCCCCGGCAACCCGCATCCCAGGCGGCCTCTGCCCTGCTCTCCCCCAATCCAGTTCCCGAAGTTTAGACGGGTCCATTCGGCAAACACTGTTTGAGCCTCTGTGGTGTGTGCTAAGGGCTCTGGGGGCATCGGAGACGCGAAAAGCTGCCCGCCCCTTCCAGGAACTTCCAGGGCTCTCATGTAGTTCAAAGGGAGGAGACGGAGGGTGCGGTATAGACAGTGCGGCCATGAAGACCCGCGGGGACAGACGGCCATCACGCAAGGCTGTCAGTGGGCCTGGACGGATGGGATTTCAATGACTGGAATCCGGGTTTGGGGAGAAGGCTGACAGAGCTGGGGATACGGCCGGAAAAGGGGGTCGGGGTCAGACTGTGACGGGCCTTGAATGCCAGGCTGAGACGTAGAATTGGGACCAGCCATCCTGGGGCCCCGCAGGGCCACACTCCCCTTCCTGCCCCGCGGAACAGCCCTGGGCTTGAAGTCAGGAGGCCTGGGGCTCAGCACACTCTGCCCTCCACCCACCGTGTGTCCAGGCCTGATCATCTTCCTTTCCCTCTCTGGGCCTCAGTTTCCCCATCTGTACAATAAAGGGGGAGGGTGTCTAGATCCCTTCTGGGAGATCTCTGGAGAGGTCGCTGAAAAGATCCCCATTCAGACCAAAGGCAGCAGATAGAGCTGGCTGACTGTGTCGTCGGGGGTGTCTGTCTGGCTGTGTGCTCGCCAGGGGGTACCTGGCTGTAGGTTCACCAGGGGAGTCTGGCTGTGAGCCCGTTGCACATCTCAGCGTGGAGCAGAGAGGGTCAGAGGACTGGAAGGGGTGGGTCACTCGCCTTACCCAGAATAGCACCTTTAGAAGAAGCTGCCTGGACTTCCAGGGCCAAGAAAACTAGGGATAAAGCCTCTCCCCCCACCCCCTCCATGCCCAAGGCGGGTCTTAGCATCTCTGGGGCCAGGGCAGGCACAGGACCCGGATCTGATTGGTTGCTCCCTTAGCCTCAGGACTCCTCCCTTCGGCCCCAGGGAAGTTTCCAGTCTGTGTGGCAGTCCCAGCCGCCAGCGGGGTTGCCGGGGTTCTTCCTTTATGGGCTGAGGATTTGGGGGTGGTGGGGGCCGAGAATGGACACGCAGACCCCTCCCCGGACTTGACCTCCGACCCCTCGTGTCTCCACAGAGATTTACTGCCCTTCAAGCTGAGGCTGCCCCAGGCCATCCTTGAGGCTAGCAGCTTCACAGACCTCAAGACCATCTCCAACCTGGGCCTGGGTAAGTCCCCTCTGGGGTCGGGGCGGGTGGCTGGGCCTTAGGAAGTGGAGCCCCTGGATTGCCGTCCGCTGACCGCCTGTGCAGATGGACAGCCCCTCAGGCTGACCCCAAGCTGGATCCTGAGTCCCAGCTCCCACGGGACCACCTGCACCCCCGCGCCAGGTGCTGAGCCCCTGCAGCAGGGAGATTCTCCCTCGTTTCGGAGTGGCGCCCTTAACAGCTGTCAGGAGGTCTGATGCACAGCCTTGCTGGGTCTGAGGGAGCTGGGTCTGGTCAGGACCCACACAGGCTGACCTGGTGGCAGGGCGTGGCCCGGGAGAAGCTGGACCAAACGCCAGGGGACTTCTCAGCGATGGCCAGGAACCTGGGTGCCAGCAGCTGCCACAGCCCTGGCCCCCAGCCCTGCCCTCGTCAGAAGGAAAAGCAGCATGAACGTGACCATGAGCTAGAGTGTGCCCCCCACTCCCTTGGCCTGCCCCTACCCAACCACCTGGTTCAGCACACGCACCCTGCCCCTTACCCTTCTGACCTTTTGAGGGATGACGAGGGGAGAGTAAAAGACAAGAGCGTTTCTGATCCCAGCCCTAACACATAATAGTAAGAAGAGCTCATGTTTACTGGGCCCCTTCCATGTGATGGGCTTCTCTGAGCCAGTGCCAACCTCTGACATGGCCTCACCATGGTAACCCTCGGGGAGCCCAAGCTCACCAAGTCTGGAGCTGCCAGGAAGACAAGCCAGCCGCCTCTGCGGGCCCCCAATCCTAGGCAGAGGTCAGGTCTCGTTATGAACAAAGCAGTTAATAAGTCCTTATCAAGACTAAACCACACAGGGAATAAAGCCAATATTTTATAGTAACTTTAAATCGAGTATCATCTATTAAAATTTTGAATCACTATATCGTGCATCTGAAACTAACATAATATTGTAAGTCAACTATACCTCGATTTTTTAATTAAAAAGTCTAAACCATACCCAGGAACCTGCACCACACGTGGCTGAGCCCAGCAGTACATTTTCACCAGTGCTGGCTGAATGGAGGAGAGGGTGATGGAGAGGGCAGGCCCAGGGTGTAGAGGAAGTTAGAGGCAGACCTGGGATCAGAGGCGATACCCCCTGGTTCCCAAGCCAGCCACTGTCCACCACCCAGAGAGGCCTCTAGACAACAATGCAAGAGATGCCACAGGCAGCTCGTGGTCAAAGGCCAGGGAGTAGGAGGAGTCCAGGCCCTCGGATGTCTGCATTTAATGAGCACTGACCTCTTTATCTGCATTGATTCATCAGATCTTCAAACAACCCTGTAAAGCAGGTTCTGTTATTGTGATCCCCACTTTATGGCAGAAGAGACAGACACGAGGGGTTGAGTGACATGTCCAGTGTCACAGGGTCCATGGAGGGCTGGGCAGCTGCGCTCCAGCCCTCACCCACTAGCTTGTGCTGCCCCTTAACTCCTTATCCAGGCTCTCCTAGGTCCGGTTGACCCGGTTTATAAACTTCAGGGCCAGTTTTCCGTTGATATTGGGAATAAACACTGAACTTGGGCCCCAGATGTTATAGTTGTTGGGCTCTTACCCTTCCAGAAGCTTCGTGTGGGACAGGTGAGAGTCTTGTAACTCATACGGTCCAAGTGACACCCCTCCTAAGGTCTAAAACGGCACAGGTGACGCTCTCATTGCCGCGCCCTTGGCACTATCTTGTGCAATGCTTGCATCCCCATTTTAAAGATAGAAAGTCAGTTCTTAGCAGAGCTGAGAAACTTGTCCAAGATGCTCCAGGCAGGCAAGAGCAAAGTGTGCCAGGGGCTTCTGACTCCCAGCTCAGCCCCTCCACTGCCCCTCAGCTGCACCTCATGACCTTCTCAGTTTTTTTGCAACGAGCAGTCAGCTGCCAGCTTTGAGGCCAAGTTGGGAGGGCCAGTGAGATGCATGAGCTCCATCCGGAGAGGCTTACCTCTGAGAGGGGGGTCGGTTAGTAGCCTCACTGTGGGTAGGTCGAGGCAGGCATCCCTAAGACCCACTGCCCCAGGGACCCGCAGTTGCCTCTCACCTGGGTGGGCGGGGGCGGGGCTGCCCCTAAGCCCTAGGACCGGCTGTATGAAAGACAAGCTGCTCCTCTGGGGAGAAGCACATTCCTTTCTGGAATAGACAAGCCCTTCTATCCTGGGTGAGCTTCACCTCGGGCATGTTGAGGAAATGAGAGGGGAGGTGCCCTCTGGTGGCAGATTGTGTGTCAGCATCCACTTCCCTGGGAAGGGGATTGAAATGAAATCTGAGTGCATTGAAGCTTAGGAATCAGGGTTCTTTTTTTTTTTTTAATTTTTTGGCCATGCCACGCGGCATGTGGGATCTTATCTCCCCGACCAGGGATCAAACCCGCGCCCCCTGCATTGGAAGCACAGAGTCTTGACCACTGGACTGCCAGGGAAGTCCCAAGAACCAGAGGGTTCTGATCAGGCCTGGTATCCCCAAGGGCTGAAGGTCAGAAGCGAGGTTCACCAGAATAGGTTTTCCCTGGAGCCGAGGAACGGTTAACTTTTCAGTCCATCCCCAGAATGGATGGAGACCCGGAGCTGAAAGGGCACGTCCTGTCAGAGGCCAGAGGCCCTGGCTCTGGGATGTGCAGAACTCCCTGACCTTCACCTGTGTTGTGATGATAAATATGCAAAGAGCAGCACTTGCCAAGGGCCCAGACACACCAGGCATCGTGCCCAGCGCATCACACGTTGTCCTAGGCAAGGCACTCTTGTGGCAGAGAAGTGAAACCCACTCAAACGAGCTTAGATAAAAGGGGATTTAGTGAAAGGATGCCGGGGAATCTCCGTGATAGGAGCAGAAGGTCAGCCTGGCTTTGCAGGCAGCAGACGCTTATCTCTGCACACAGCTCAGCCTCCTTAACCCCTGGTCCCCTCTCCCGACCCTCCACCGGCCAGGCTCTGACTCCCGACCCACATCCCCACCTGGTGATCTCATAGTTGGAATAAGTTTATGAGGCATATGTGTTTTCTATCACTAGTGTCAGCAGTGGTTCTTTTTTCTGGCACTCTACTCACTTTTTACAAAATGAATAGAATGTCATAAATATCCAAATCATTGCACAAGCCCTGCTGTTCAGACAGGGATGATGTTGCTGAAACGGGGCTATTGACCTACAGGCTCAGCACCACGGGATCGCCCAGAATGTTTGCTCATGAGCTGATGTAAGACAGTCTGAGTTTGGCCTTGGAAAAGCCAACGTTCAAAAGGTCTATGTAGGTATAAGCTTGGGCCCACAAAACTAACATAGGCGCAGTTCAGCACTAAACTGCATGCAGTTGATTCTAAGTGCAAAAGGAATCCAGAGAAAGCAGTGATAGGTAGGGGTTAGATTTGCAGAGGTTCTCAGACATATTTGTAGTATGTATATGTTTAATATTTTTAAAATATGTTTAGAAAAAGCATATGTTCTATAGTGCTTCCAAGTTTGCCTGTAACTTGCTTTTTCCTTTACATTAGATAATGAGAATTTTCCTACTTATTAAAAATTCATTGAAAACTCCAGATTGAACGGCTGTCCAACAGCCCGTCTTTAGGATGCCACAAAAACATTCACCGACTGATCTCACCAGACTTTCTAGCTGTTTCCATGGCATCTGGAATACTTGGCCGCATTTACTCACCCCCTCTTTGTTCTCCCTGTAGCCCAGGGCTCCTCAAGTGTGAAACCTTTGTCACCTTTGCCTTCAGGGTCTACAGCCCAGTACCTGGCCTGGCCCGGGACCTCTGAGGGCTGTAGGAGCCTGGCAGAAGGCATTCCCAGCTGAGACACAGGAAGCCACGGGGCCAGCAAAACATCTGCCTCAGTCCGAGGGCAGCACAGAGGCAGTGAGGGCACAGGCCCTTAGGGGAACTGCAGCCACTGAGCTGAGCTTGGCCCAGTGCCGGTGGGCACAGATGCCCACAGCCGGGCCAACCGTGAGGCTTGCATGACAGCGTTCTGCTTCTCCCCTGGCCTTGGCATTGTGTAGGCTGCAGAGAAAGTTACCTACTTCCTTGTTTTTAAGCATAAAGACCTGCACTGCCACTGAGTTCCCTAATAGGCCCTCAGACCCCAGGGTGCAGCTCGCCACCCCTCAGAGCGGCATTCGCTTTGGGGCCTCTGCCCTGCGAGGTACAACCACCAGGCCTATCTTAGGGGCAGGGGAGCGGTTCCTAATCGCCCAGGCCCCGGGCCCATTTCCCCGAACCCCACTGTCTGTTCCACTCTTGTAGGAATACAAATCTGAGCGGTGGAAAATGTGTTCTTTTTTTCTGTGCGTGATGGACCCCCCTGCTCTCCTGAGGCGGGCAGTCCAGCTGGTGGTCCATCACGTACGGAGCTCTTTACCCTCCTTTTTTCCTCCCTCTTCTCATTTTCTCACTTCTTCTTTTCTTGTCTTTAGACCTCTTCCCACGGTTCAGGATGAAACCAGAGAAGTACAGTCCTAGGGTTGGTCTCTCCCGTCAGTGTGCACCGGGACTGGGGAGCCCAGGGGAGTGTAGGTGAGGCCTGAATGTGTCAGGAAGGCTCCACCAAACAGGTGACATTTGACCTGAGTGTTGGAGGATGAGTAGGAGTTTGCCAGGTGGAGAGGGTGGGAAAAGCATTCCAAGCAGAGGGAACAACATTAGCCAAGACCTGAAGGTGTAGGCAGCCCGTGGCGTGTTCGGGAAGAAGTGAACAGCAGAGGGAGTGGGTGGAGACTCAGTAGGCGGCGCTGGAAGGGTGTACAGGGCCAGATCCACAGGCCTTGAATGCCAGGCTAAAGGTCTGGAAGCGATTCTGGACAAATAGCAATCAAGGGCCCACCATACGCCCAGCATAGAGCCACAAGGAGTAGAACGGATTGGGGGCGGGGTGGGGGCATGGAGGCAGCCTATGGCCACCATCTAGGTGAGAGGTAAGAGTGTCTGAGCATGGGTGGGCGGTTCTCTTGATCGTCTACCCCATAACTTGCATCTTCTCCCAAAGGAAGGGTCTTATGAGAACTTGGAGGTGAGCCTCGGGGGCCTCAGCTCACCCATGCGGCTGCAGCCCAGTCACCTTAGACTGGCCGCCTCCTGCTCCTTGCTAAGAAACCTTCCAAGGAGACCGTGCAAAGTACCCAGGAGAGTGGACCGGTCATGGAGGGGTCATACCTGCCCAAGATAATGAAGCACAGGGCCCGGGCAGCCCTCAGGAGCAACCCACCTGGATCTAGGGAGAGCCTGGAGACGCATCCTCCCGCTCCGGGCTCTCCACGTCCTCGGGTGGTGGCTGGCATGGGCACAGAGCCTGGTGTGTCAGAAAGTCACACGAAAATTTGTCACCTTTGATGCCGTGGAGACAGCCGGCCACAGCACTTCCAGGCTTGGGAGTCTCTGCCCAGGACAGGGCTGAACCAAGAGTCCCGCTCTGCGCCCCTGTGGATGTGCACGGCTCTCTTTCAGTCAGTTTCTCGGCAGCCCACCTTGATTGGGTTTCTGACCCCTTTGGCCAGCAAGGTGGCAAACACCCACAACCCCGAGAGCGCCCATCCCTTAGGGCGGGCACGCACACGCGCACACACACGCACGGCTGCCCTTGGCCATCTTGCAACATCTCCTTTCTTTCGCAGTCAAGAGCCTGTTGTTTTCTTACCACATTCCCCATTCTGGGGTGCTCACCACCCCACTACTCACTCACGCCAGGAGAGCAACCAGGATGGGAAGTTTCGCAAGTTCCTATGAAGGGCGGCGCAGCACACGGCTTTATTTATTTATTATTATTTTTTAACATCTTTATTGGAGTATAATTGCTTTACGATGGTGTGTTAGTTTCTGCTGTGTAACAAAGTGAATCAGCTATACATAGACATACATCCCCATATCCCCTCCCTCTTGCGTCTCCCTCCCACCCTCCCTATCCCACCCCTCCAGGTGGTCACAAAGCACCGAGCTGATCTCCCTGTGCTAGGCGGCTGCTTCCCACTAGCTATCTATTTCACGTTTGGTAGTGTATATATGTCCATGCCACTCTCAGCTTTAGAGCTAGTGTGACCTAGTTCAAATTCCAGCTCCTTCACTCACCAACCCGGTGACCGTTCATCTCCCTGGCTTTCTCATCTTCCTCTGCCATACGGTGACAACATGAGGACTTACACCAGAGGCCTGTGGTCCGGGATCGGTGAGATGGTCCCTGTAGAGCAAGGAATCCACGACAGCCAGAACGCAATGCACGTTTGTTCCTGGTATTGTCTTTGATGCTGTTTTTGGTAGTTTTCTTACTGATGACTCCCTCCCAGAGGTAACGAGCCCTGGGTGAGAGGCTGGAGGCCTGGTGCAATCACTAGCAAGGAATTTGCACTATCGATCTCTAAAATGAACACGTGGAACAAGACCTGGGTTCCATACTCCTCCAAAAGGAGCTGCTTGAGTGAGCTTGCAGTGACCTGCCAGCCAGGTGACCTTGTTCTCAAAATGTGCTCCTGTGGCCTTTTGGGAGTATCCCGAGCTTTTGTCAGATTCTCCATAGAGCCTGGTACCGAGAGGTCAAGAACTCCTCTGAGCTAGTCAAGCCCCAGCGCCCTTTCAGTTTGGACGTCCCATGCCCATTACTCAGAACAAGCCTGGCGCTGACCATCAGGGCAGGCCTGCTTTGGTGGCCACAGCTAAGGGCTGAGTCGAGAGCAAGGCATGTGCTGGGACTTAGCTCAGCAGTGCAGGAGCTCCAACTCTCTGAGCTGGGGGCACAGGGCAGCTTCCTGTTTTAACACTGAGATTGGCCAGGGCAGAATCATTTTGCAGAGGGCAGGCATTCCCCCACTTGGGTGGTCAGGTCTGAGCTCACTGGCTACAATCCATAGTTCATTCTTCCCGCTGTGACAACTGCAGTGGCCCAAACAGGCCCAAAGCAACTTCTCTGTCAGGACCCCATTCTAGGGATGACTAGATGGAGGCCTAGAAAGGTCCGGTGACCTGCCCCAGAGCACCCAGCCTGTCAGCATCCGGGCTTCTGTCCCCTCCATCCCCGTACGTACCTGCACCCCGGGGCATGGGTGCCACCACCCCCCACCCCGTGGGGTCTCACACGCCAGGGGACAGGACTGAAGCAGAGCCTGTCACCAGCGCCGTCCAGGCCCCAGCCCGGCACCGCAGAAGAGGATGGCGTGGGGCTTCCCCTCTCAAGGCAGGAAGTAGTGGGAGAGGTTTAAGACAGTCCAAGAGGGGAAACCAACCCTCGGAGCGGTGAAGCAAGCACTGCACCGCCTTCCCTCGTCCTGCCCCCCCGCGCAGCCCACAGACACCGCCCAGGCCAGGCTGGGGCCCGGCTTCAGGACTGACCTCCTCTCCCTCCCTCATCTCGACAGGCTTCTGGGACTCCTCGCTGAACCCCCGGCAAGGATGTGGGAGCCCAGCAGAGGCCCCGAAAGACCCAGCCCCGGGAGCGCCTCCCGCCTCCATGCTCAGGTCATCCGCCCATTACGAAAACTGCTCGTGTGAAATCGAGCTGTCCATAGGAAACGGCCGCCTGTGGTTTGTGAATCCAGTCTTCATCGAGGACTGCGGCAGCTCCCTGCCGGCTGACCGGCCGCCCCCGGGAAGCTGCCCCTTGCGTCCGTCGCCTCCCGCCTCCGACGCGACCTCCCCCGCCTCCAGGTGGGCCCCGCGCCGCCCGGCTCCCCGTCCCCCGCCGCTCCCGCTCCACCCCCCCGCCCCCCCTCCGGCCTGCCCTCTGCCGGGCTCTCCCTCGACGGCTGCTCCCCCGCCTCCGCATCCTGAGGCCCTTCCTCCCTCACCCCCAGCATCTGCCCCCAGCCGGGCACCCCACACCCCAGGCCCCCCGGAGCTTCCAAGCCAGCCACCCATGACAGCCTGCGAGAGGCTCCCACGGCCCCTCGCAGGCCTGGGCCCCCTCAGGGAGGAAGAGGTGAAGCCGGGGGCAGCCCCCAGCCCCTTGCAGGCCCCCGTCCCTCCAGCGCCCACGAAGAAGAGCCTCCCCGCCGCCCCTCCCAGACGCCGCATCGTGGAGAAGGTCTCCCCGGAGGACCAGAGTGCAGGGAAGGCGGACAGGGGGGCAGCAGCAGAGGGGGACCCGGTGGGACCTTCCAGGGCATCCCCGCTCCGCCTGCCTCCCCAGGGGACCTCCGGCAGCCCTGGGGACAGGCCTCGGAGAACCACAGAGCAAGGCCAGGAAGCAGTGGCCAAAGCCGGCGATCTGGGCGGCATGCCAGAGCCTTCGAGGAAGATTCGACAGGCCCCGGTCCCACCTCCCAGGAAGAAACGGCTCTCCCGGCAGCTGGCCTCGGTCCTCCCAATTCCCCTGGAGACTGCCGAGCTTCCCACGGACGGGGAGGCCCCCGAGAACCCCAGGCCCGGTCCACCTGGAGAAGGCCAAGGTCCTGCCCCCACTCAGAGCCCGCGTGCCCGGGCCGGGGCCCGGCCCCAGAGCACCCCGGCGTTCAAGGGCTCCCTGGCCTCCCTCTCGGACAGCTTGGGAGTGCCCGCCTCGGCCACAGACCAGGACTCCTACTCGACCAGCAGCACGGAGGAGGAGCTGGAGCAGTTCAGCAGCCCCAACGTGAAGAAGAAGTCGTCGATGATCCTGGGCAAGGCCCGCCACCGCCTGAGCTTTGTGAGCTTCACCAGCGTCTTCAGTGCCTTCCTCTCCAACAACCGCAAGCTGTACAAGAAGGTGGTGGAGCTGGCCCAGGACAAGGCCTCGTACTTCGGCAACCTGGTGCAGGACTACAAAGTGTACAGCCTGGAGATGATGGCGCACCAGACCTCCAGTATGGAGATGCTGCAGGAGATCCGCACCATGATGACCCAGCTCAAGAGCTACCTGCTGCAGAGCACCGAGCTCAAGGCCCTGGTGGACCCCGCCCTGCACTCCGAGGAGGAGCTAGGTCGGTCCCCATCCTGGGCAGGGGCTGGGAGCGGGTGGGAGCCAGGGATAATCCCAGATGATCCTCCCTTTCCGCGAACTAACCCCTCTGCTGTTCTGTCTCTTCCGTCTGAGTTCGGCCCATGGGCCCAGTTAGATGGCCGAACCTCAACCGCCTGAGAGCTGGGCAGGACCCCCCCACCCTCAGGATGCTCCTGGTTTTGTTAGGGAGACAAGTCACCAGGAGCGATTAGCGGCAAAAAAAAAAAAAAAAAAAGCACTAACACGCATGGCTGCTGAGGGTCAGAGGCAGTCCCTGCCGGAGATCTGCTGGCTGCAGAGATGTAGAGACCCTGGAGGGCACGGACCCTCTTATTCCGTAGATGAGGAAGAAGGCCCGGGAAGGGGAACGGACTTGGCCAAGGTTACACGGGAGCCAGGGGCGGTGGGGAAGCTGACCACAGGTCCCTGCCTCCGGGTCACCGCACCTCTAGCTGCAGAGGCTCTGAGGGCCTGGAAGGATCGACGGGAGTGGGGTGACGGAGGCAAGGGCAGCCGTGTGTCGTCCTGTTGAAGAGGCTGGAGAAGCAAAGGGGAAGAGGGAGGCGGCAGGATGAGGACCGAGACAGCCAGGACCAGCCCTAGACCCAGACATGGGCCAACCCCAGGCGTGCGTGGCAGGGAAGGGTTATCTTGGCCTCTACTGAGACTCAGCCATGGGGACATGGGCCCCTCCCTCTCCTCCCAGGGATAGAGCAGCTCAGGTGTCTCCCTACAGGGACAGGACTTGGGACCTCCCCTACTGAGCCAAGAGCTGAGACCCTGGGGATCGGGTGGAGCCAAAAAGACTTTCCAAGAATATTTCCCTACTGCCAACCAGAGCCGAACATTGCCTTGGTGTCAAGTTGACGTGGGTTCAAATCCTTGTTCAGGCCCCAACTAGCTGTGTGACCTGCACCAGCAGAGCCTGAGTTGGTCCATCTGTAGAGTGGGGATTATGGCATGTATGTTGCACAGTTGCTGTGAGATCAGAGATGACTAATTCTCATTCCACTAGCTGATCAGGACGCCTCTGGGATAAGATGACATTTGAACAGTGAAGGAATAAGCCATGTGGATAGCCATGTGCATTTCTCCAGGCAAAGGGAATGGCAAGTGCAAAGGCCCTGAGGTAGAAGCAAGCCTGGCCGGTTGGCAGAACAGCAAGAAGGCCAAGGTAGCTGGAGCAGCATGAGCACAGGGAGCAAACAAGGTGATGAGTGAGAGAGGTCACAGGCACAGGTCACAGAGGGGGCTTGGGCCACGGGAAAGACTTCGGCTTCTATCGTGCATGAGATGGGAGCCATTACAGGGTTCTGAGCACAGGAATGTCATGATCAAGCATGGTATAACAAGATTATGCCGGTTGCTGTGTTGAGAATGGACTAAAAGAAGCCAGGGCAAGAGGCTATTAATATAACTCAGGTAAGAGATGATGACAGCCTAGCTCAAGGTGGTAGCCGTGGAAATGGTAAGAAGTCAGGTTCTGGCTATACTGTATTCTTGAGATTAGATTCAAATGGATCTGGTAATTGAAAGAGGCACATCAAGAATAACTCTACCAAACATTTATTGGGCACCCAGGCCCTCCAGGTACAGCGGCACAGGTTGTATACTGCACAACTCCCATGTACATAGTGCTCTCTGAGGTGGTGTACTAGTAAGCAGCCCTGTGAGAGTTTCATCTGTGCCAGGCCCTGTGAAAAGCATTAGATACCATGTGTGGCTCCTGTGCCCTTGGCAGTGTGGCTTTCTGTTGAATGTACTACACTGTCTCACCTGTCAGAACTGTGGGCTGTACCTGCCGGGGCTGTGAGTATGTCCTTCCAGGGACATGGGATGGGGATAGCCACACTGTCGGGCAACAGGACGTGGGGGCAGGATCCCTGCAGCTGGTTTCCTCACCCTCCTGCTCTCGCCCACCTGCAGAAGCCACTGTGGAGTCTGCTTTGTACAAGTGTGTCCTGAAGCCCCTGAAGAAAGCCATCAACTCATGCCTGCATGAGATCCACAGCAAGGACGGCTCGCTGCAGCAGCTCAAGGAGAACCAGCTGGTGATCCTAGCCACCACGACTACCGACCTGGGCGTGACCACTAGCGTGCCGGAGGTGCCCATCATGGAGAAGATCCTGCAGAAGTTCGCCAGCATGCACAAGGCCTACTCGCCCGAGAAGAAGATCTCCACCCTGCTCAAGACCTGTAAGCTCATCTACGACTCCATGGCCCTTGGCAACCCAGGTAGGTGGGCAGCCGGGAGGGACCCGGGCTGGGGGCGCTCTCCGGATCCCTGGAGCAGCGATATCGTATGAGGCTGTGACCCCTTCCCCTCAACAACTCCAGAGCCCTTGGAAAGCACTGGAGAAGCCTACCCAGAATCAGAAGCCTGTTGGGGCAGGAGTAGCCACGGTGGGTTCCCTGGGGGCCTGGAGGAGAGCCATGGTTGGCTGCCACACTGGAAGCAGCCAAGGAAGCCAGCCCATACTGTGCCTTTGTATGAATTAGGAAAAGGTGCTGCGTTCGTTTCCTAGGGCTGCCGTAACAAAGTTCCACAAACTGGTGACAACAGAAATTTATTGTCTCACAGTTCTGGAGGCTGGCAGTTTGAGACCAAGGTGTCAGCAGGGCCCTACTCCCTCTAAAGGCTGTAAGGAAGGAGGTGTTCCAGGCCTCTCTTCTAGCTTCTGGGCGTTCCTTGGCTGGTGGAAGCATCACTCCAGTCTTTGCATGGTGTGCTTTCCGTGTACGTGTCTGTGTCCAAACTTCCCCTTTTTATAAGGATGTCAGTCATATTGGATTAGGGGCCCACCCTACAACAGTATGACCTCATCTTAGCTAATTATATCGGCAAAGACCTAATGTCCCAATGAGGTCACATTTCGAGGTACTGAGGGCTGGGACTTCAACATATCAATTTTGGAAGGACACAATTCAACCCATAATGGCCACATAAATCAGTTACAGAAGTCAGTGGGGCAGTTACGCTGATCTGGTCAGGTGTGCCTGAGCTTGGCTGGGCTGACTCGAGGGTCTGTGGTCAGAGGGGGTTGTTTGGAGGCTGGCTGGGCTAGGATGGCCTTGCTTATGTGTTGGGTGGTTGATTGGCTATTGACTGGTCTGGGATGGGGGTGACTGGGCCACGTGTTTCTCATTCTCCAGCAGGTTAGCCCAAGCTTGTACCCATGGCGGTAGTTGGGGTCCAAGTGGGCAAGTACAGCCTGCAAGGCCTCTCGGTATGGACTTGAACTGGCACAACGCCAGTCTGCCACATTTCACTGACTCCTTTAGTCACAAGACTAGCCCAGATTTAAGGGGTGAGGAACCGGACTTCCCTCCTTGGTGAGAAGAGCTGCAAAGGCACAGAGCGAGGGGTGCAGATGTAGGGGAGGGCATCATTAGTACCCTTTATAATCAGTTTACCCCATGCGCTCCTCCAGGCAGACAAGCACGGGCATCACTGCACCGTGGTGCACACCTTACTGAACAGAATGCTGGCTGGATTTCATCCCCTGACTACCCCTTCAGCTGGATGTCTCTGTGCAGTAAGCAACCTGCGCAACTGTACATGACAGCCATGGTAATGGAGAGTGGAAGGATTGTTAACCTCTGTAGCCATACAGACTTAGGTTCAAATTCCTGATCTGTCACTTACTACCTGTGTGACCTTGAGTGATTCACTTAACCCCATAAGACCCAGTTGCCTCATCTGAGGAAGCTGTTTTACAAAGAGGCAAAACTAAGACCCCTAATGGTTCAGAAGCCACGCCTGGTCACTTGTGAATATTGGAAACAGCATATGTAAAATGTCAACCTCAATGCATGGCGCCTAGCAGGCTCAACCAGTGGTGGCTGTTTTAGGGGAGGGATTCTCCATCTGCCTTGGAGAAGGGCAGGCCAGTGTGGCCACAGGCCAACAGAAAACATTTGTTAGTGTGTGACTGGGGGATGGTGCAAGGTCCCCTCACCCTAGAAAAACTTCCTCACAGGCCTGGAACAGGCCACAGTTCCAGGCTGGAGTCACTCTTTTGGATTAAACTGACTTGGGTCCGACAGTCAATTGTGAGAATGAATACTGTTCCCCGTAAGCAGATGCCACCCTGAGTTACAGCTGCACATTAACCCTTTATCATAATATGGGAAATGTGATTGGAAGAGAGAGGGTTGTAGCAGTGGAGACGGGATGCTGAAGTGGAGGGTTTTCTTCATGGAGTGGAAGTCAGACCTCGAGATGGGGTGTCCCATGCGGTGTAGAGTCCAGAGAACAGGCCAGCGTGTGAGCTCCACAGCTGAGAAACTGCCTCGGAAATCTCCAAGGAAGTAAGGTGGGGGTCAGCAAGCAGCCTGCACCCCCCAGAGCTCTCAGAGGTGGACCTGCTCTGTCCCAGGGGTGTGGAACCCGGGAAGCTGTCCAGGAGCCCACAGCAGCGAAGTGAGGCTGGAGGTTAAGTCCCCATTGTGGCGTGGCAGAGGGCTGGCCAGGAACCTTCTCAGACCTTCTCAGAGCGAGGCAGCCCCAGATCAGCAGCGGCGGGGGTTGTGGGGCGGGGGGGGAGGCAGGCTCAGGGGGTGTCCTGCGTGGTGTGTAGACGGAGCAACTAGATCCAGGCAGGAAAAGAGACCAAGCCCCGTAGGACCCTTGGCTGGGAGCAGCCTCAGCGAGAACAGACAGGCGGGCCTGGGACCTTGGAGGAATGTGGAGGAGAGAGATCCAGCTTTCCTTCCCAGCTATGTGATTGTGTCCAGGTTACTTCGGTGCTCTGAGCCTCAGTTTCTCCTGTGTTAAGTCAGCACAGCTACACCCACGTTACGGGGCTGTTGTGAGACGGAGATGAGTCTGCAGTTTGCATCCAGCCCGGTAGCTGGCACTTAACAAGGACAGTTACCTTCCCCTTCCGAACTTCTCATTTGGGCAGTCATTCTCCCTGCCTTGCGGAGGCTCGGGGCAAAGTCAGGGCCCAGGGCTCTACAGACCCTGAGCCGTTATCAGGGAGGCAGCTTTGGGCCTGAAATGGGCAATTGCATCCTCAGCGAGTCCCCGTTTACTCAGAAGCCTTGAGCTTCCTGCAGCTCCTTTAAACGCTCAGTGTCTTGGCAGTGACTTCAAACACTCTGAGTTTTACTTACTAAAAACTTACCAGCGAGCAGGGAATGGGGGAGGGAATGGCTAAATCTGAGGGAAAAGAAAGACAGAAAGGCACTGCCGGAGCTCAGCCCGTGAAAGACTGAACAGAACAAGGACGCTCACAGTTTCCTTGTCCTTGGCTGGCGGGGCCAGGGAGACAGGAACCTCTGCTGATTCAGAAGCCAGCTCCAGGCAGGGAGACTCTGAGCCCAGAAATTCAGGACGGGGATCAAGGCTCCGTGTGAAGATTCCCCACCAGGAACAGATGGGTTTCTTGGCAAGAGCCAGACAGTGGGTTCCCCTCCCACTGCTGAGAGAGCACTGGCCTGTGAACCCAGTGGCCCCCAATCTTACCTGTGCCCCGAGCAGGCCTGGGCTGCCCCACTCGGAACCTCAGCCTCTTCCCCTGAGAGGAAGCAGTTCTGCCAAGAAGAGCAGGGATTTGAGGGTTCATTCAAGGACATGGGTTTGAACCCAGCTTCAGTGCTGTAGCCTTAGACTCGAATCTCATGGGGCCTCTGCTTGTGTGTAAAATGGGGATGCTAAGACCTGCCTTGCAGGTTGCCGTGCAGGGTAGAGGTGGGGGGAGCACATAGAAAACACCTGGGTTGCGTGGCCCCAAGGAGGTACTAATCTTCCAGAGCCTCTGGTTTCTAGCCCCATTCAAAAAGAGGCTGGGAACACCTCTCTCGGGGCTGTGGCGAGGCTCAGATGCGAACAGATATGTGGGTGAGTGTCCAGTAGATGTGAGGGTGCAGGAATGGCTGCTCCAAATGTGGAGGATGCAGCCACTCAGTGGTTTCCAAGCTGGGTTCCAGGAGGCACCCCAGGGGTCACCAGAGGGACACAGGACTGGGCTTGACCCCAGACAACCCAGCTTGTCCCTGTTTTACACACAGGGTTCCACCTGGGATTTTGTTTGAAATAACCAGTTCTGCTGCTATATTTTTTGGCTTTTTGAGAAAACCTTTCATTTGGAAAACACTTCAGACTTCAAAAACTTCAAGAATAGGAATAGTACATTAAAATAGGAACATCCACTTACCCCTTGTGGACTGTTAATATCTTACGTCGTTTGCTTTATCATGTATACTCTCTCTATGCATATGTAATTTTTTCCTGAATCATATAAAGGCAAGTTACATACATCTTGGCCCTTTACCCCTAAATACTTCTGAGAATAGGGATATTCCCTCACGTAACCACATTAAAGTTGTCTGCTTCGTAAATTTACATCAATACACTATTTTTCTCCACTGCACTGCCTGTATTCCAGGTGGTCACTGATCTAACAAGGCTCTTAGTAGCATTTCCTCCTCCAGTTCAGGGTCCAATCCAAGGTCAGGTATCGCATTTAGTTGCCTCCTTTAATCTGGAACGTTACAGCCTTTCTTTGTCTTTTATGGCATTGGCATCTTTAAGGAATACAGGTTTCCCTCCCTGCCCCCTCCCCATCTTTTCTTGGTCACGAAAGTTCCTCATTTTGTGTTTGTCAGATGTTTCCGCATGATTAGACTGAGGTCAGGCATTTTCAGCCAGATCCGGACTGACTCTTAAATTCTCTTCTGACTTTGACACGCAGCGACATTAGAACCAGGCCTTCCGCCCACCCGGCCCCGCTCCCCTCCCACACCCTCGCCCCCTCACCCGCCAGACGCTTCCAGCGCTTTGCTACTCTGAGTGTGGCCCCCAGCCCCGCCGCCCCCCGTGGAAGCCCTGGGAGGCATGGGCGACCCCGTGGAGGGCACAGCGCCGGCTCGGCTGCCGCCGGCCTCCACCGCTGACCCCCTCTACGCGGAAAACTGCCCTCCCCCCCCACCCGCCCTGCCCCAGCCCCTCAAGTCCAGGAAAGAAGCTCCACCGGCCCGTCTCTCCCACTGCACGATGCTGGCAATAGTAACTGGTATCCACACGGCCTGGCCGCTGGCGAGACCGGCTGGGACAGTGGGAAAGGCAGAACTTGGAGACACAAAGCCTGAGGTAACGGCCAGGCTGTCTTTTCCAGAAAGGTAGTTGCTGTTAATGCCCATGATACAGATGGGCCAGGATTCAAAGCTAGGATATCCTTACTCCAGAGCCTGTGCTTCCATCACTGTACCAAGCAGCCAGCCTGGGAACAGATCGCAAAGTTCCCAAATCCTGATCAAGTGCTTCCTCCACTATAGCAGGTTTAGGGGCCCGTGTGTCAGGTAGGGTGGGGAGTTCACGGAGACAATGGCTTTGGATAGACCTGGCCCTCTGTCCTGCAGCCAGGAGCAGACTGGATGAGCAGACTGCATGAGGCTCGGTGAGAGCAGTTAGAACTTCTAGAATCATCTGTCCCATTACTGTGACAAACAAGCTATTCCCACCTCTTCAGTGTCTAAGACCCGGCATTCAGGGCTGGCCCTGGTGTTGGGGAGAAATAGCTTCAAGCCCAAGAACTCCTCCGTAAAATAGGAGTTGGGGGAAGGAAAGAAGAATGCAGTGCACACAAACGTGGAACTCCTTCTAAAAGAATAAAGAGCAGGCAACATCCGAGAGGGCAGTGAAGGCCAGCGGGCTGCTTTCTTCTCTTCCTTCGAGAGTCTGTGTAGCTGGCTCAGGCAGGGCAGAGGCGGGGTTTGGGAGACCCCAGGTGCAGGGATCGACAGGCCTATGGACGTTGACTGAGGGTAGACAGGACAGAGAGGGAGGTCAGTCTGTTGGTTTCTAAAAATCGATGTTAAAAAATCTAAACTGGGCTTCCCTGGTGGCGCAGTGGTTGAGGGTCCGCCTGCCGATGCAGGGGACACGGGTCCGTGCCCCGGTCCGGGAAGATCCCACGTGCCGCAGAGCGGCTGGGCCCGTGAGCCATGGCCGCTGAGCCTGCGCGTCCGGAGCCCGTGCTCCGCGACGGGAGAGGCCACAACAGTGAGAGGCCCGCGTACCGCAAAAAAAAAAAAAAAAAAAATCTAAACTGATTTCTGATGACAGAAGTCACTGATGTTTATTGTAGAAAAAGATGATTAGTATTGTGGTAGATTTCTATCTGGTCTCTTTGAAAGAGATATAGATAGGTAGGTAAATAGATAATTAGTTAAGGAAATACTTTCTGCTATAACAGACAAACCCTGCAATCTCTAAGTCAGTACAGATTTATTTCTCACGCATGGAAGTCCAATTGGATGGAGGAGGGTTGGGGGGCGGGAGTGGGCTCTGCTCCATACATAGCCATCCAGGGAATCCAGGCTGAGGGAGGCTTTCTAAGTCCCCCTGGGCATTGACATGCAGGTGACAGAAGAGACAGACAGAGAACCTATGTGCCAGGCCTGGAAGCAAAGCATAACCTTGTTTTTATGCCCACAACAGAAATGGGGTTCAGGACCTCTAAGATGTCATGTTCTGAGGCTTAGAAGCCACGTTACCCTCCTGTCTTGCATAATAACCATCTGTAACATTTCTCACAGTCCAATAACCCAGAAGGCACCATGTTAATCACCTTCTATCTGTCTTGTCACTGAAACATCACAACCACCCCCACGAGGTGTGGGCACTGCTGTTATCCCCATTTTACAGCCAAGGAAACTGAGGCTCGGCAAGGTGAAGCAGCAAGCTCAGGGTCACACCTGAGCAGGTGAGTGGTGGCCCTGGGACTTGGATCCAGGTCCTGTGCTGGACTGCTGTGTTCTCCTGCCTCTCCAGGGTGCCCTGGGGTCAGAGATGACCTCAGGGAGGCCAGGCCCAATCCCAGTGGCTTCATGCATTTTCCATCCAGGCTGGGACTTTTGGCTTCTGGTCTCTGCACCCACAGCCAGTGTGGCTGACTGGCTTGTGGGCTGAGCTCTCCAAAGAGGAACCCAGGGAGCTGGAGTGATTTCCTCAGGGATCCAGTGTTGCTCAAAGCAGAACTGAGACTTAAGCAGCATCTGCAAAAGGCACAAACAACCCAACAGGGTCGCTTTGGGAAGTTCAGTGGGAGAGAGGCTGGCTTCTCACGTCAGCCACAGACTACAGGGAACTTCCCTCCCTCGGGCTCCAGCTCTTTCATCCGTGCAGCTGGGAGTTCAAACTAGACCAGTGGTTTTCCAACTGGTCCCAGAGAACTCTCAAGGGACTCGAGGGACTGGGGACATCTTGCAAGGAACAGCGGGGAGGAGGGGAAACAGCAAACCAGCCCTGCTGTCCCACTCTGATCAGCCAGAGCAGCCAAGTTCTGTATAAGATACCCCTTAACGAAAGGATTCCACTGCAAAAGTAAATTTTAAAACTCCTGTTCTAGAGGCTTTCTACTTCCTGCCATCCTGTGTTTTTATCAGTTAAGTTCATTCATTCAACAGTTCAACAAACATTTATTGACAGTATGGATGTTAACAGGAAGACCCAGCCCCTGTTTTTAGGATGGTCACAAGTCAAGTGGAAAAACAGAGTATATTCAACAGGAGACAACCATGCAGTGAGATAAATGATATTCATTCATTCATTTAGCAAGTATATTTATTAAACACCTACTACTGTTGAGGCACTGGATATAAACAGTGAGCACAATATAGTCCCTGCCCTCATAAAGCTTTCATTGCCTGGGGAGAGACAGCTAATAAACAAGGAAACAGAAATAGAAAATATATCATCAGATGCTGAAACAGGCCACTAGAATGAATAAAACAGGCTAAGCGGTCTGGGGAGTGTGAAGGAGTTTGCTGTTCTGGGTTGGGAGGTCAGGGGAGGCCTCTCTGAGTTAACATGTATTTGTTTTTCCATTCTTCAATGACAAGCCCAGGGAAACCCATTATAAGGGCACTGAACCTAGCTGGTGGGGAGTGGGGGTCTTGGGTTAAAACTTCCTGGAGGAAGGAAGTGGCTTCAGGTGGGAATCGTGGCGGAGGGTTAGGGCCAAAGCAGATCACAGCCGTGAGCCGTGTGCTGCCCCAGGATCGTTGCACCAGCCACACCCACTTTCAGTAAGAGCCCAGTCAACACATTCCAAGGGGCAGTTATGATAAGATGATAGATTCTTTCCTCTAGATCGGGGTCTGCAGGCCAACTCTGGCCTGCCACCTGATCTCGTAAATAAATTTTTATTGAAACAGCCACGTTCATTCATTTACACAGTGTCTCTGGCTGCTTTTGTACAATGGCTGAGTCGAAGAGTTGGGACAGAGACCATGTGGCCCATGAAACTAAAAATATTTACTATCCAGCCCTTTACGGAAAAAAATTGCCAACCCCTCTTTTAGAAGTGCTTCCTAGAAGACAAAACTTTATTTTTAATCCAGCCACTTGTTCTGCGCTCACAAGGGCTCTGAGTAACAGACTGAGTTTTGTTATTACCTCCGGTTTGCAGATAAGAAAAGTGAGGCTCAGAGGTAGTGGCCCCAGATCACACAGCTGGTTAAGTGGACACGTCGGGGGCCTCCTAATCCAGTGTCCTCACGGTCTGTGTGACCCAGGTGTACACGCTTTAGCTCATTTTTATCAGAGCTCTTCTTCTCCAAAATCCCCCAGCTGATGAAACACGCATAAGGCCCCCAGCCAGCTCTTTTAAATGTAATCGGCTCCCCCAACATCTACAGATGGAAAACAGATGTGACTCTGGCAAAAAGAAAGCAGGAATCAGCAGGAAATGCAGGCTGCAGCCCAGCAGGCCTTTCAGAGGTACAGCCTGATGGATGCGATCTCTGATTCACGCTAGACGGATGTTTTGACCGCAGGTGAATTATTTTGTAGCTGTGCCCCAGCCTCCCAGTGCTGCTGCCTGAGGCCCCACTGTGTGCAGGGCTGAGCCCCGAGCCCTAAGCCTTGGGCTCCAGGCTTCAGGGAAGGAGAATGCAGCCCTAACAATCCCTAGGATATCGGGTGGGAGCCAGTGCATTTAAATGAGGCTTAAAGCTCGTGTTTGTCCACAAATAGCTCTCAGGTCAGGGATCCTGTGTGGGCATTTCTCACCACATCAGGGAAGAGAGACCCAGATTCTACTGACCACCTGTGGGGCCTGGAGCAAATTTCTCCCATCCCTGAGCCTCAGTTTCCTCACAGTGAGGTCTGACTTGATGAATCCAAGGCCACTGGTGTGCTAAGTCAGCGATGATACGAACCATCTCATGGGAGCTAGCCGTCTGCATCTCTTCCCCGCTCCATGTTCATGTTGGTAGCCTGAAGTTGGCCATTGTGGAAAGATTTATGCCATGCAAATTGACAGATGCTGCAAATCAGAGCTTTTTTTTCTTTTCTTTGGAGAGCCGGTTGTTAAGGATTCCCATCACGCCACTGTCTAAGGCCCATAATGGATCCTAGTTTCCTTGACCATGGCCCCAACCATGGGCAAGACAGAGCGGTGCCTGGTGGGAGCCCACGTGGGTCCAGTTCAGCTCACTGTCGGTGTCCTACATCCCAAGCCCCTGTGCTGGAGACTGGGAAGGCAGTGATGGGGCAGAGGCTCAGAGAGGTTAAGGGACTTGCCCAAGCTCACACAGCCTCCAACCGTGCCTTCAGGGAGTTCACAATCCGAGGAAAGGGGCAGGCTCTGAAACAGTCAAGGGTATGGGCACTAGAGCAGGAACCATCCAACTTGTGCTTGAGCATGTGGGAGGACAAGGAGAAGTTAGTAAGGGAAAGGTAGGGAGGGCGGTCCAGGCAGAGGGAACTGTGTGTGTGCAAAGGCACAGAGGAGTGAAAGTGCCCGAGGAGTTCAACCGAGATTCAGCACAGTGGGGTGTCCCGTGGGAGTGTGATGGTGGCAGAATGCCATTCTGAGTTGGAAGTTGTCGTTCTGAGTTCCCCCTAATGGGGGAAGGACTCCTGGAGTCTGTGTAGAGGCCCATCCGAGTCAGCGCCAGGCCCGGGCTCTGAGCTCTTGCTGGGAGCTCAGCATTCATTCATTCACTCATCCAGCACCACCTCTGCCGTGCGTGCTCTGTGTACTGGGGAGACGGAGAGGAAGTGCTCACCGGTAGTTGGAGGGACAGACCTGGGGTCGAAGGAGTTCCCTGCAGTGGGCTAGCTGAACGCAGTGTCATGGAACCAAGGAGATGGACCCCAAAGCCCTTCCTGGGAATCAGCCGAGATTCTCAAGAAGGGCTTGGGGAGAAGAAGAAAAGGGCAAAGCACTTTCCATCCCCACCGCGCACAGAGCCGCAGTCCAGAGGGCTTCCTTCCCCATCTCTCTAAGTCCTCAGACCTTGGGCTGGAGCTGGACCATCCTTCCGGCTGAAGGTCACTGTCCCTTCAAGCGGGGTTTCTCACCTTAGCACTACAGACCTGTGGGGACTGAGTAATTCATCTTTATGGAGGGCTGTCCCGTGCACTGTAGGACGTTTAGCAGCGTCCCTGGCCTGTATGCCAGTAGCAAAAGCAACTCCAGACATTGCCAAATGGGCCCTGAAGGGCAAAAGCACCCTGGTTGAGAACTACTGCTCAAAAGCAAGTGAACTTGCCTGATTGTATTTTTGGGTGAGCTATTAATACAATACCAAGAAAAAATTGGTATTCTTGGAGGCGGAGTAAAAATTCAGTCGGCTCTTAACCAGTGCATGAGTTATAGGTGAATTCCAAAAGGCACAGAACTGTTTCACATCCATGCTGCCAGACATGCCTTGTTCCCTAATTCATAAATCAAACAAGAAAAGCATCTCCCGTGTGCCAGAACTCTAATGATTAAATTATCAACATGGAAGACAACTGCAGGCACAAAATAATCTTTCCCCAGGTACTCTTTAGTCGTGTCTCAGGCTCATAAAGGTTTATGGAAGATGTTCTCCCAAACTGACTAATTCTGTGCACAGAGGCACAAGAACCTTGAAAGAAATGATCAGAGAGCTCAGGACACAGAGCTGGAATAAGAGGAACAACATTCTTCCTTAGTGGGCATTTCCGTGGAGGCGGTATAGGAGCACTCCACTGTAAATCATTTCCTAGAATTCTCACCAAAACCCCACTGGATGTCATGCTATCTGTGTCAGTTCACATGTGTCTAGAAATGCAGGCTCAGAGAGGTAGAACACTTAGCCCACGGTCTTATAGCTGGTAAGGAGTCCGGGTCTGACTCTGCTTTTCAGTGCTGTGTGTTACCAACCCCATCAGCCGATACATTTTACAGGTGGAAAAACTGAGGCCGCCTGAGAAAGCAGAACGGAGATGTCAATAATAGCTCACTTTTCCATTACCCTCCATGGGTACCGAATCACTTTCGTATTCTTTTTCTCATTTCATGCTCTCAGAAAACGTGAAAGGCCATCAGGGCATCTTTTAGGCCCATCTCCACCCACCTCCTTCCCCAAGGTATCAATTACTGTCAAGAGGCTCTGAGCCCCGGGAACATCTCCCACAAAAGCAGTAGTGCTAAGTTATTCCTTTCAGAGGTATTTACGTCTTAGAAGAAACCCTAGGGAAAGGGCACTGCTTAACCCAAAATAATGAAGGTTGGAGGGGAAACTTTAGGCCTGGTAGCATCTGGTCGAGGGAGGGCTTCACTTTTGCAAGTGGAGAGAGAGATGTGTGGTTCCCAAAAGACGTCAATGTTAGACAGACATCTGCTTCTGGGTGCTTCCATGAATAAGTGTGACGTGAACTTGACTGAAGGTGTTGCAGGGGAAGAGCTGGGAAAGGGGAAGGGGCTGGGTCTTGCCCATGCAGCAAAGGGCACTTTTCTCGGTTCCTTCTTCCTAAACCCAGACTGTGTCTCAGGCCTCCCGACCAGGCTGATCCCAGGGTCGCCCGCTGTCATGAGAGTCAGGAGAAAACAGGAAGATTCCTCTTCCAGGGGTGACCACCCCCCACCCAGGAAACCACTGTCCCCTTGCCCCGGGCAGGGAGCGGCTCACAAGGAGAGCCTCACACTCACCACCTTCTGCCTCCTTCCTCTCCCAGGGAAGTCCTACGGGGCGGACGACTTCCTGCCGGTGCTCATGTACGTGCTGGCCCGCAGCAATCTCACGGAGATGCTTCTCAACGTGGAGTACATGATGGAGCTCATGGACCCTGCCCTGCAGCTGGGGGAGGGTGAGTCACCACCCCAGGCCCATCTCCGGAACCCTGGGGCCCATCGCCCACTCCTGACCCAGCCACACCAAGGGCTTGCTGGAGGGCCCAACAAGCACCTCCTGGATGCCAGACTCCACTAAGCCCTGGGACACAACAGTGCCTGACACAGCCCCTGTCCTGGGGGACTCACAGACTAGCAGGGGAGCTGGGCCAGTAAAGAGACCTTGTCACCTATGCTAGACAAGGGAGGCCCAGAGAGTACCAGAGCACATTACTCAGGCTGTGCAATCAGGGAAGGCTTCCTGGAGGAGGTGATGCCTGAGCTGAGCATTGAAGGATAAATAGGGGCCAGTCAGATAAAGAAGGAGGAGAGGCAGTCTTCACAGAGGGAACAGCAGTTGCTGGCAGTGTACAGGATAAGGGAACAATGGTCAGCTCTTAGACAGGGGTAGCCCTGGGGGCTCAGCCCCCCCTGCTCATCCAGATCTGGGCCAGGTACCCGTCAGTGGGAGGAGGGTAATGCTGTGGTGTGGGCAAGAGGCCATGCACTCTCCTGTAGGATGATGGCAGGGGTGTAATTTGTCCCACCCTCACCTTCCCTTCCCTTTCCTCCTTCCTACCACTTCGTCCCATACACTTAGCCTCGGCCACCCCTCCACCAAGAATCCCTGAAGTGCAGCCAGCCCAGATAGCAGTTCTGACGGAGCCCCAGGCTCCCTCTGAGACACCACCCCCAAAAGGGTGGGGAGACTCTCAGGCCCCCAGTGACCCCTTTGGGCTTTGTGGTTCTTGAGATAAGCTGGCCCTCTTTGCATCTGTTTGCATTTTTAGACTGTGTCGGTCTCTGGGGGGGACAGTATGACGTGGCTGGTTCTGTGAGTTCTTGGAAGCTCAGGGGAGCGTGTAAAGCTGTGCAGGACTGGCCTGCCCCCGTGGATTGTTGTAGGGTCATAGAGAGTGTCAGGGAAAGAGCCCTTTGGTGGGTGGAAGGATGGAGCGAGGCTGTGGGGCTCTGCACTTGACCTCAGCACTGGCCGGCTCTCTGGCAGTGGTCAGCCCTGCCCTGGCCGCCGTGGCTCCTGTTCCATCCACAGCCTGCATCCTTGCTGCCAGACGGGACTCCAGGCCAGGCGCAGTGGCGAACAGGGACAGGACAGGGACACCCTTGGCCCAACTACCCTCTCCTTATGGACCTGAAGCCCCCCCACCCCAATCCTGCCATAACCTCCTGCGAGCCTTCTTCCTGTTCCCGAAACCCACAGGGGGTTCGGGTGGGAAAGCTGAGGTCCCGCAGGCAGGAGAGCTAGTCTGTTTGGGGCTACATTAAGTATTTTTTAAAATTGAAGTGTGGTTGATTTACAAGATTGTGTTAGTTTCAGGTGTACAGCAAAGTGAGTCAGTTATATATATATATATATGTTTTTCAGATTATTTTCCATTATAGGTTATTACAAGATATTGAATACAGTTCCCTGTGCTACACAGTAAATCCTTGTTGCCTATCTATTTTATGTAAAGGGCTACATTAAGTATTTTTGAGGCAAGCCAAGTACAAATGAATACATGAAGATCTTAAACATTTCACACTTTCTGACCCAAAGCTGCCTGAATACCCTGCAGCCTGCCCCTTTTAGACTTAAGGGTCAGAGCCCCCGCCCCACCTCTGGACCTGTGGGGAAATTTCTAAGGGATCTATGGGGTGTTTGCTGGAAGAAAAGATGGCAGGGCAGAGCCTCGCATGCCACCACGTACCGCCCCTCCCAGCAGACCCTGCCCAGGGCAGCTCTGAGGACCATGCTGCACACACCAGGAGGTGGGCTGTGGCATGGGTGCCTCTGTCTCGTCCTACGCTCATAGCCAGGGTGGGAGGTCACAGCAGCCAGGACAGCCCAGCCTCACAGGTGTTGGACTCCGACAGAAGGATGACTTGGGGGTCTCCGACATGGGCAGGAGCTTCCACCCAAGTCTGCCAGCTGGTAGACCTCCATCTAGACATATCTGGGCCCAAGAGCAGGAGGACAGAGCGCCAGGGGGGCAGTGTTCCTGAGTTTCCCCAGCTTCACCCTCCTGTCTTTGCTGGGTGGCGGCCCACAGGGTGCTCCGTCACCAAAGCCTCTGAGGTGCAGTGAGAAGAGGGGCTTGCCTGGGAGGCGGCAGGGGGGTGAGAAGCAGAGCCCCTGCTGGCCAGTCCCTGCCCCTGGTGCCCTGCAGAGTCAGACATGCCCGGGACAAGGGCAGGCCCCTGGGGAGTGCCTGCTCTTGAGAACTTGTTACTCCATCCTAAGAGGAGAACTAACACAGGGTGTAGAAAAAAGAGCAGTTTGGAGGCTGGATTTGGCCCCAGTTCTGCCTCTGATTGGCTGGAGACCTTGGGCAAGTCACTTAACCTCCCTGGCTTGGAAAAGGGAAAGCACTGGGCTAGATTTGGGGTTTTCAGACCATCTGGGCACCTTCTGCAGAGGCAGCTGGGGGAAGGATGAGAGATGGAGCGGGCCTCTGCCTTCTTGTGTTTCACAGTCTGAACAAACAGATCTGCATTCACCAAAAGCCTGCAAGACCGTCACATTCTTTCAACTGGTTCCACATGCTGGAATTTGGCAAAGCTTGTGACTGGGTCCCACTTTTTTGCAGCAGGCTTCTGGAGAGTGAGCGATCAGGGACTTCCTGTAAGAAGCAGAGAGGACCTGAACACTGGGCTGATGGGACCCTGACCCTTTTCTCCCCCTTCTCTCTGCCGCTCCCACCACTCTGGGCAATTACAGGGCAGATGGGAGACCCAGGCAGCTGCTGGGAAAGGGGAAGGGGCTGGAGCCAGCTCAAAATACAAACCTCTCCAGAAGCACCCTCATAGATTCCTTTACCCACATCCCGTCTGCACCCTGGCTGACAGCTGGCCATCCTGGGCTAGTTATCTCTTAAGAGAGGCAATGAGGTTTTCCCATCAATGGACAGCACCCTCTGCCTGAAGAGAACACTCGACTCCAAAACTCACAGTGCGAGGAGTTGCCTGCCACCTAGTGGTCATGGAAGGAACTGCAGGACCCCAAGTCCAAGGGAAGTCTACTGGGAGAGCCAGTGCACTGGCAGGGCTTAGAGTTCCTCCCCTTTGCCCAAGAGGGTGGGGAACCTCCAGAGCAGCTCCCTTAGGTCACCTAACCACCGTGCAATACTCACATGTTACCGAGCACTGCACTTTATGTGTATTCATCTCATTTACTTTCCACAACATTATGGATTTTGCAGATGAGGAAATGGAAGCATAGAGGACACTAACTCACCTGAGAGCACAGGGCTCTCTGTTGAAGGCTGAGACCTAAACCCTGCTCTCTGACTCCAAACTGACCATTCGCAGTCAGCACACTGCTCTCAGCTCCTCCCTTCCCAGCCAGGGGGATGTGATCACGATGGGAAACATGACCATGGGGGAATGCCAACTAGAGGACAGGGCTCTCTGCCAGCGAGGGCTGGAGGCACCAAGGAAGGCTTCTTGCACACACAGGCTTTGAGCTGGGCTGGAAAAGGAGACCCATGAGAGGTCTGCTGGCCCTTCTCTGATAAGGGACACCAAGCCAAGTTCCATGTTGGCCTTGATATACCTATTTCAAAAACTGTCTTCTTCCTACACTGCCATGAAAGGGCGAGTGATCCTGTGGCAATAAACCCCTTTATCTCATTCCCCGCCCACCCCAGTCAGGGTATGAACTTTTCCCATACTGGTTGTGAAATTTGTAGGAATATGTAGACAGCTTCATCCAATGGAGCAGTTAGGAATGCTTTGGGCTGCAAATGATTCACGATGTAACTAATAATGGTTTAAATCAGAGTGAGGGACTGGTTTGTCTCTTGCATCAAGAAGTCCTGGGGTAAGCAGCTGATAATGATGGCAGTTTTTAGCCCCGCCACCAGGAAATCGTAGACCCAGCTCTTTCCATTGCTCTTTAGGATGTGAACTTTTGTCTTTGTGCCTATCACCTCTGATCACAAACAGCTGCTGTGCCTCCAGGCTCACCTCAGTGTTCCAGAAAAGAGGAAGGGGGACAGGCAAAAACCAGAAGGGATACACTAACTGAGTCTGTCCCTCGCAAAAGGCTTTCCTGGAAGCGCCACTCAGGGACTTCCACTTACATCTAAGTAGCCAGAACGGGGTCTCCTGCCCTCTACCCTGAACTACAAGAGAATCTAGGAAGTGAGCATTTTCAGTTGAGTGTTGCTTTACCCCACAAAAGTAGAATTCAGTTAATTAGGAAGAAAGAGAAGATGGGATTGGGTGGCTCACTAGCAGATGGGCCTCATGTCAGAACTCATTGCCCTGGTACCCAAAGGGCTGGGGAGAGGCTTGGTGAGTGGGAAGAAGGCCCAGGGAAACACTGCAAGACCTTGGCCAAGTCACCCTGCCCCCTCTAGAGTGAGGGGCGAAACAAGGCTAGTGCTTCTCAAACATTTTAACCAAAGCCTCCAACGAGCCAAGGAGAGTAAACTTGTAAGCCTCTGTGCAAATTATTATCTTTTATCTTAAAACTTCATGTAAATTTTGTAGTCTGAAGTATTTCAAAGCTTAAATTAGGAAACATTAGGTATTAGGAATATGTGTGAATTAACTTAAGGTAAAAAGAAATGGAGAAATAAACGAATCAAAGTTTTTACTTGCCTTAAATCTTTAAAAAATAGTGTGTGATAGTATGACTGTAATTAAAATTTTCTCCACATATTTTTAAGTCGTTTTTTAAAATAGGGTATATATGACACATACAATGAGAAGTCTCCCACTCACCCATGTCTCCAAGGCACCCCTTTCCCCACCCTAAAGACATCCGTGGTTCTTGTGTATCTTTACATTGTAAAGCTCATCGTAAAACTAAAAACTCATTTTAAAACATCACTTAAATATAAGCAAGAGTTACGTCCCAAAAGGAACAAGCTTTGATCAGGGCCGTACAGATCAGGGCTGGACTTGAGGAAGCTTGTGAGGCTGCGGTGGGCACAGAGCTGAAGTTGGACCGGTGACCAACGGGGCGGCAGGCACCTCCTTGCAGCGGCGATGGGTGGGGCTTAGAGAGGTGGGCGGGGCGGGCCGAGCTGGGACCAGCCCCCTCCCTTTGGGGGTGGGCGGAGGCGGTCCTGGCTCAGCCTCCACACCCTTTCCCCCCCGCAGGTTCCTACTATCTGACCACCACCTACGGGGCCCTGGAGCACATCAAGAACTACGACAAGATCACGGTGACCCGGCAGCTGAGCGTGGAGGTGCAGGACTCCATCCACCGCTGGGAGCGCCGGCGCACGCTCAACAAGGCCCGGGCCTCCCGCTCCTCCGTGCAGGTGACGCCTGGGACAGAGGGTGGGAGGGGGCCGGCGGACCTGGTCCCCAGACCATCCCTACCGCCCGCCGGCTAACAAGCCTGATGCCGACTGGCTGCTCTGGCCAGCCAGCCCAGCCCCCAGGGGCGTTCACGTGGGAGGCAAAGGCACCGGCTCTCGTCGGCCAGCGTGTGCCCAGCCCAGTGGCGGTTGGGGGATGGGAGTGGAAGTTAAGGGGTGGAGACTATAAAAGTATCAGCAGGCCTCGGTGGGCAAACATGGTAGGGATATGGGACATTTATCCACTCTTCCTTAGCACCTATGATGTCCCAGCAGGCTGTTAGGGCTGGAGATGTGAACAGTAAGTCGTCCCAGTGAGAAGCCCATGAGCTGATCTACAGCCTTGCCCCCTTGTGCCTGGACAAATGCAGCAGCTGCCAGGGGTCCCCCTGCCCCAAGCCTGCCCCCTCCAATCCAGCCACCCATCCTTCCCCACCTCTCTCTATACAAACTCAGTATTCAAGCCATTGGTGGCCAGACTCCTCCCCCTCCGCCCCTGCCATTATCCCACACCCCCCCCCAGGCTGCATCAAATCAGCTACCTCTGATTCCCTGAACACACTGGGTTTAGCCTCTGCCCATACGGGTCCATCTCCCCTCCTTCCCCGGCTGCCACTGCCCATTCTCAGTTTCTCCAGTAGCCCCTCCTCTGAGAAGCCTTCCCTGACACGGCCTCCTGCCCCTCATTCCCTACGGCCTGGGTTAGATGCCCTCCTCCTCTGTGCTTCCTGCTGCTGCTTCGCCCTTGACAGCACATATACACTGTATTGTAACCGTCTGTGTATGAAGCTGTCACCCTGAGAGAGCAGGGCCCATTGCTCACGTGTCTTAGGGGTCCCAAGCCCAGGGCCTGAGACAGAGTGAGACTGGGGTGCGTGCAGAATGGACAGCGTCAGTCCAGTGAGCCAGGCTGCGATCCCGAGCTGTAAATAGCTCTACAGACTCACTCACCTGGCACCCAGAGCTCACTGGACCTGAACCCCACGCCTGGCTTTCCAGATGGCCCTTCTGTAAGCAGCAGAGCCCAGGCCTGCTGGGAGGCAAGAGGCTCAAGGTATGGACCCAGCTCTGTACTAGCTTGCTGTGTGACCCCGAGCAGTGTCTGCCCTCTCTGGGACTCAGGTTTCCTATCAGCACAGGGGGACTCTGGACTATGTGAGCTCTGCCTCCCCAGTACCTGTTCTAGGCGGCCAAGCTGATGTCCCCTCTCCTCTAATCAATGGTGTCTTGATAATGTTTAGTAACTGGTTCTCTGGGGAGGACAAAAAAAAACAACCCTCTGATCTCAGCTTCTGTCGATTTCCATGGTATAAATGCTCCCACCATGGCTGATTTCAAGCTACTAACTTGGCATCACTGAACTTGGAGTTGGGAAGCCGGTATGAGCCAGCATGAGTTGGCAAGTGCCAGCTCCAGCACACCACCACTCCCCACCGCCTCCTGGGACAGCTGTCCCTCCACCATCTCTTGGAATATGGACACTCTTGGTCCAAGCCTGACCCAGGCATTCCTTACTTCTTGCTTCCACCCTGTGGATTCCCAGTGCTGAGCCAGGCAGAGCATCAGTGCCTCCCACTTAGGGAGGCAAAGCTCAGGAAGAGGCTTGGGATGAGGAGTCTTCTCAGCACTCTTTCTGGGATATGGGGAGGTCACCACCCTCTTCCTCCTCCCCCAGTGCCTCCTCTGCGCCCCGTGCCCTAAATCCCTCCCCTGGGAGTGAAAGCCCAGAGCTTGACAGTCATCAGGTAGTAAAGGGCCCTTAGGAGGCCTAATGCGGGACAAGGAGAGCACAGGCAGCCACTGAGACCCAAGGAAGTGGGTGGGCTTTCCTCTCCCGGAAGAAAGGAGTGATCCCAGGGACTCTTGACACCGAGCCTGCCCTTCACATGCACCCACTACTCTGCAGCCATAATTATCACCATTCTCAAGTGGTCATCGCCCTGACAGTCCTCCTCCTCCTCATCAGGAGACGGCTGTGCTGTCACCATCCTTCCACAAGTGGGCAGCCCTGCACACCACTTCCTACCCGTCCTCTGGGTCCTTGGGGGAAGGGGGACTCTTCCAGGCTCTGCGCTAGTTTTATGTGCTTCCTCACAGCCACGGAGTAAGGACTGGTTTTATCCCCAGTTTACAGTCGAGGAAATGGAGACTCAGAGAGGTGTAGGTCACACAGTGGGAGCAGATTCAAAGCCAGGCAGGGACTCCTTCCGCCATCTCTGGTGGAGGAAGGTGTGAGTGTGCTGTTCTGTGCGAATGCTCCCATCCCCAACCTCGCAGGCAGCGCCTCACCCTTGCCCACGTAGCTTATGAGGTGCAACTCCTCCACCTGTCCTAAAGCCCCCATCCTTCAGGCCCAGCTCCCCAATCCGCTTCCCCTAAGTCTTCTCCCCCGCCCTTCCCTGCCTGCCTGCTCCTCCTCGGAACACCACGCTTCTCACCCCCAGGCTCTTCCAGCCCTAAGGCCTGATCTCTTCTGCCTGCCTTAGCTGCCCCAGCTGAGCCATGGGATGCCGGGGGTGGGTCTGAACCTCTGGTTTTATTTATGCTGCCCTGCGTGCCCGGCATAGCGCCTGGGACGAAGAGGGGCTCAGGGAGGTAGGGATGAGAAAGCGAGTGACAGATGAATAAATGATGGCGAGCCCGTGGACTGGCCACCAGGGGGCGGGCGCTCTCACTCATTGCCGAGACTGCAAGCCAACCGACTGACCTGGAATGGTCGGCCCTATCGAGAGCCGAGGCTCAGAGAGGGAAGGCCCTTGCCTGAGATCACACAGCAGGGTCAGATGCAGGTGCCCCGACTGCCAGCCTCACGACCCCTCCTGCCATCCATCCGCTCTCTACAGAGAGGACCCTGGGGTACAGAGCGGACAAAGGACTTGTTCAAGACCACGCAGCTCCTCACTCCTGTCCAAGCTCCCAGCATCGGGACGGGGGTGAGACCCGACGCCGGCCTGGCCCCGCCGGTGACCCACGCCCCCTGCATCTCGCCCCGTAGGACTTCATCTGCGTGTCGTACCTGGAGCCCGAGCGGCAGTCGCGGACGCTGGCGTCGCGGGCGGACACGCTGGCCAAGGCGCTGTGCGCTCAGTGCGCGGAGAAGTTCGAGGTGGTGCACCCCCAGGACCACCGGCTCTTCGTGCTGGTGGACGGGCGCTGCTTCCAGCTGGCCGACGAGGCGCTGCCGCACCGCATCAAGGGCTACCTGCTGCGGAGCGAGCCCAAGCGCGACTTCCACTTCGTGTACCGGCCCCTGGACGCCGGCGGGGACAGCGGGGGCCCCCCCTGCCTCGTGGTGCGGGAGCCCAACTTCCTGTGAGGCCGGGTCTGCAGCCCCTCCAAAGGCAGTGCTCACCCAGGCGGAGAAGCCGTCAGAAGACCCGGCCCGCGCCCTCACCCCACACACCCACACACGCGCACGCACGCACACACACCCACACACGCGCACGCACGCGCGCGCGCGCGCACACACACACACACTCTCCCAACGGGGATGCCCACACGTCCCACGTGCTCGCAACCTACTGAGCGCGCGTAGACCAACGTGGCACTTACGCAATGTGATCCGTGGCCCCCAGCGTGCTTCCTGAAGGAGAGTCATAGCCCCCTAGAGGCCACGTTCTTCGTTAGGCAGAAAGGGAAACAGGCTCAGAGAGAGAAGGGACTCTGCAGCCCCCTGAAGCAAACAGAGCCCAAGCCTGGCCCCTGTTCACACACAGCCCCTCAGGCCAGTGCCTCTGTCTCCCGTGCCCGCCCGACCCTCAGTCTTTCCCGGGGGGCTTCCCGTCTCCCCAGGGCTGCCCTCAGGAGGGGTGGCCTGGCCCCAGCTGCTCCCACGCCCCTCTTCCCACAGGATGGAGCTGGGATGCTCTGGACCCGCCCAGCATCTCAGGAGCAGCTCAGGGTGTGTGAGGAGACAGCCCTCCCCCGACCCCTGCATAAGAGCCTGCGCTCGGCTCTCAGCACCCACAGTCCCTCCAGGAGCAGCCAGACGTGCACTGGGACCTCCAAGTGAAGCCAGCTCCATGGCTACGTGGGCGAGCGCAGCCTCGGCCACGGGGGACACTGACGGGGCCGTTGCCTTGGGGGGCACCCCAGGGCCGTGGCACCTGTGGCAAGAGGCACCGTGTGGGGAGTGTTTAATAAAAGCCCTTTGGAAAAGGCGTCTCCTTGTCTCGGGCTAGAGCTCTGCTCGGCCAGCCAGGCCCCCCATTAACAGCCTAATCCCCTTCCCAGGTGGAGCACAGAAGAGTACCACCTCCTTTCCACCGAGGGCCCTATGTTTTGACAGAATCTGCAGCATACTCTCAGCCCTCAGGGCCCTGGCCCCGTCTGCCCCTCAGCCTGGTCCTCTCCTGTCTCCTCCCACCATGGTTCCCACCATTCCTGCCTCTGCCGCCTCGCCCAGGAATACCGTTCCATATCGTCTTTGTGTGGTCAAACTCCTCTTCATCCTTCAAAGCCCGTCTCCTCCCCCTGGAGGAAGTCAGCCTTCTCTGACTTCCTAGGCTGGCCAGATAGTCCTTGTCTATGTCCCCCAGCCCCCTCAGATCATCTCTCTCACAAGAGATGGCTCATCAGATTGCATTTGTCTGTTGATATTTCTGCCTTCTCCACCAAGTTTGGACCCTTCGTGTCTGTGTCCTCAGCATTGATTAAAATATGTGCTTGTTGAGTGCCTGTTAAATGTCAGCACTCTTCTAGGCCCTGGGAAACAGCAGAGAACAAAACAGACGAAGTTCACGTGGAGCCCCAGTGTGAACGGCAGTGAGTGGTGCTACCCAGGGCAGGTCGGCTGGACTTACCTGGATTATACCCCTGGGCAGCAACCAGCTCATTCAGCCAGTCAACAAACATCTGTCGAACTCTGGCTCCAGGCCAGCCCTGTGTCAGATGCAGGGGTTGCTCCAGGATGCAGCCAGCCGGCCCTGGAGGACTTTCCAGGCCGGGGCTTGGTATAACAGACATGACGAAACAGGCAAACAGCTTCTGATCTGAGGCTACCCTCAGATCAGAAGCTGAGGGTAGCCGGCTCTGATCCCAGGTTGCCCTTTCCTTCCCCATGCCCCTACCCACCACCCAGTGCAGACACTGTTCCCTTCCTGAGCTTCCAACGCTCCCTGCAGCCCTGAGCTGAGCTGGCCATACAGCCTCGTGCCCACAGCTGTACGGCAAAGTGCCCACCGCCTCCCACTAGGCCTGAGGCTGGTGGGGAACGTCAGAGGCGGGTCCATTTACCCAAAGACCCTCTTGGCCAAGTGGGCCCCAAACTTGGGGTGGGGTTGGAGTTCAGAGGGTGGATCGGACACCAGCCCAGCCTTGGGAGTCTTCTGTCCAGCCAGTGAGCTGGACCGGGGACCACTGTAAGAACACTGTGTGTGTGTGTGTGTGTGTGTATGCATGTATGTGCACAAGCATATGTGCCGGGCCCACCGTCCTGGGGCCTCTCCCATCAGGAGAGGCCAGAGAGCAGGAGGGGTGGGGGTACCTGGACCCCTCTCTTCTGGATGCCTTCTCCCCCCGGGGACGTGCGGGGGCCCGATTCAGGGCGCAGAAACAGCCTCTCATGTACTGAGCCCTCACGGGGGTGCCTGGCACTGGTTAGTGGCTGCCCTGTGTGATTTTATTTAATCCACACACGAGACCCTTGTGGGAGGTATTTATGGATGAGGACGCGGAGGCTCAAAGGAAGCGGGAGAATTAGTTAGTCTACTTGGGCGGCCTTAACAAAATACCACTGATGGGGCAGCTTAGACAACAGACGTTTATTTTCTCACAGTTCTGGAGGCTAGAGGTCGCAGATCAGGACTGGCTTGCAGACGGCTGCCTTCCCGCTGTGTCCTCACACAGCCTCTTCTCTGGGCCTGAGCAGCCCTGGTCTCCTCCTCTTCTGAGAACACAGGTCCTATTGGATTAGGGCGCAGCCATATGACCTCATTCTACCTTAATTCACCCTTTAAGGCCCTGTCTCCAAACACAGTCACATTCTGAGATGCTAGAGGTTAGGGCTTCAACACATGAACTTGGAGGGATCACAACTCGGCCCATAACAAGGGATGACTTGCCCAAGGTCACACAGCTGGTTAGAGGCCAAAGTGAGGTTTGAACTCAGGGCTAACCTCCCCCCAAATTCAGGGCTCTCTTTTCTGCCCGGTGCAGCATCCCAAGTGACCTGTTGGTAGAAAACCAAAGTCAGATGAGCCTCGCCCGCCAGGCCCGCTCTGGGTGAACTTGCCTGAGGCCATGGTGAGCATGGCAGGGCTGACCTGATCCAGGGGCCCAAGATGCAAGTGAAGCGGCCTGGTTTCTCCACAGGCCCCGAGCAGGCGGTCATTGTGTCATTTCTCCCCTGTGAGAAAATAAACAGGGGCTCGGCTGTGTGTCCTCCCTAGCGTTTGTCCCCTCTCCCCTTGGCCGGCTGGCTCCCTCCTTCCCTCTGCTTTTACTGGCCCCCTCCAGTCCCTGAGGCTGAGGCTGGAGCCAGCGGTGCTGGGAGAAGCCACGAGGGCTTCTGCAGAGACCAGGGCATGCCCAGGCCCTGCTGCTCTTGCGTCCCCAGGGAAGAGCTGTCCTACCAGTGACAGCTGGGTGCAAAGCCCTGCCCATCGTGAGAAGTCCCAAACTGCCCCTGCAGACACCTGGCCCACGATGGCCTCACAGCACCTTAATGTGTTGAATCCATGTCTCCCTAGTATGAGCAAGTTTCTGCTGGGGGACAAGGGACAGGCCTGCAAGGGGGGTGGGCAGAGAAGAGCAGAGGCCCTGAGTGGGAGGAGGGGAGGGTCCTCTGGGTGCAGTGGAGACGGCACCCGTCTGCAGATGCGGTTGCAGATGCGGTTGCAGATGCAATCTGTGTGTGCGCTCAGCTGGCTGGAATCCAGGAACTGGCCACCTCCTGCTCTGCAGGGTCATCTGGGGCGGGGAAGTGGGGGAGAAGCTGGGGCAGGAACTGGGCCCTTCCTTTGCAGGAAGGTCACGTAGAGCAGGGCTTCGGGGAGAAAAGCACTGATTCACAGCGGCTGCGGCTTTTCCTCTTCCCCAGCTGTCAGCTATTCGCTGGAAGACAGCGGTTTCCTAGGAATGCCCTCCAGGAAACCTCTTTGCTGCTGACGCAGCCCTCAACCAAAAGGGAACTCTGAAATCTGGCTTCAAAGTCGGGGAAACTGCTCAGCTGGAAGGTGGGAAGAACCTCCACTTGTAGTCAGGAGACCTGGGCTCCAGGCCAGCTGCGAGCCCTCGGCAAGATGCTCAACATCTTTGTGCCTCAGTGTCCCCATTCTTAAGAAAGCTTATGCCCTGATCTCCCAGGCTTGTCGCAGGGACCAGACAAGCTCCCGGGTGCGGGCAAGCGAAGCCTTAGATCTTTCAGAAAAGGGAAATAAATTCAGAGCTAGCACATGAGGGCAGGGAAGTTGTTCACGGCCAAGGCTGCACGGCTGAGGGACAAGAGGGGTTGAAATCCAGTCTGAGCTCCACTTGTCACCCTGGCACAGGACTGTGTCCACCCAGAGAAAGGGACACCTTTTCCATATGATGGCATTAAATGGTCTACGGGGAGTCCCGGTGAACTCAAGCCTGGGGGCCACCGAGCCATGCACGCATTGTCTGTTTAATGTGAGCAGTGTGCTGACAACAGTCAGCATGGGATGTGACGGGGTCCTGAGGGAGGGGAGGGCATGTAACCCCCGTGGAGGAAGCAGAGGGCTTCCCTGCAGACAGGGATGCCTGAGCTCGGTCTTGAAGGGTAAAGGGTTGGCCAAAAGCAGAAGGGAATTGAAGAACCCCTGAAGATTGCTGGAATTCTCCATGGATCTCTTGCATGTCTGGTGAAGACTCACAGCTTTTATTCCAGACTATCTTCTTTTTAAAAAAAAAAAATTTTTTTAAATTTACTTATGTATTTATTTTTGGCTGCATTGGGTCTCTGTTGCTGTGCGTGGGCTTTTTCTCTAGTTGTGGAGAGCGGGGGCTACTCTTCGTTGTGGCGCGCGGACTTTTCATTGCAGTGGCTTCTCATGTTGCGGAGCAAGGGCTCTAGGTGCACGGGCTCTGTAGTTGTGGCACACAGGCTTGGTAGTTGCGGCACACGGGCTTAGTTGCTCCACGGCACGTGGGATCTTCCCGGACCAGGGCTCGAATCCGTGTCCCCTGCATCGGCAGGCGGATTCTTAACCACTGCGCCACCAGGGAAGCCCAAGACTATCTTCTTAAGAGTATTTGACTATCCTTGGAGGATAAAGATAATTTCTCCCTTCTGGGAAGAGGGCAGATTCTTTTTTCCGGACCAAGATGATAAAATAATGTCTCTCACTTTGGAAGAGAGTGTCTCCCCGCAGGGTACAAGGGGGACAGGTCTGCTCACAGCCTTCTTCCTCAGCTCGAGTTTTCTCAGCCTGATCCAGACCCACTGTGTGCATAGCCTCTACCAGGCCCCACCTCCGCATCCCCCTCAGGGCACTCGGCAGGCAAGAGGAGTCAAAGCAAATATGAAGCACGTGCGCCTGGTTGCCAGGGGTAATGAAGTCCCTTGTCATGGTCCCAGGAGTCTCCTGCCAGCACCTGTGAAACTGTGGCAGGTGACCTTGTTAACGTGCAAGTGGGGTGAAATCTCTGGCTCTTGACAGTTTCTGACAAGGAAGATGAAAGAAAGTGAAAAATCACAGAAAAATGAAATAGGAGTGTGTTGTATGCAGGGTCACCAGTCATTTCCAGATCGCTTGTACATAAAGCCTGAGGCAAAGAGTAGTGGAAGGTGAGGATGAGGGGCAGCTGGCCAGGCCCTTGAATAGCCCTGTCTGGCAGCACAGGGAGTCTGGAAATTCTCCACCCACGTAGAACAGAACTGGAGGGGGCCAGCCTGGGGGCGGGAGCGGTGAGCACTCCTAGCAGTCAGACTGTTGCCTTGAAAGACTATGTCTCGTGAAAAGAAACCAGCTTTTCCTGGAGAAATAACTGATCTCAGCTTTGGGACAGGAAATGTAGAATGAAACATCTTGATACACCAGATACGAAGGAAGCTACGGAAATTTCCTAGGGTCATGTCAAAAGGGCTTGGGAGGCCACCTTTAAGATTCCATCAGCCAAAAATGAACAATTTGAGCTTCAGTACAGAAGTGCAATGGATTGAAACCCATTAGACACATATAAGTCCTCTGGGTCCTAATGCTGATCCGTAAGAGAGCTGGACGTCAGAAAAACATGCTGAACAGCAGCTTGAACGTGCAATCAGCAAAGTCCAGACTCGGAAACTCTACCGATCCACAGCCTGGACTCTTCAACAGAAACTGGAAGGAAAAAAAAGGACGAGGAAACCCGCAGAATAAAGACTAAAACCAGGGCTTCCCTGGTGGCGCAGTGGTTGGGAATCCCCCTGCCAGTGCAGGGCACACGGGTTCCAGCCCCGGTCTGGGAGGATCCCACATGCCGCGGAGCAACCGGGCCCGTGAGCCACAACTACTGAGCCTGCGCGTCTGGAGCCTGTGCTCCGCAACGAGAGGCCGCGACAGTGAGAGGCCCGCGCACCCCGATGAAGAGCGGCCCCCGCTCGCCGCAACTAGAGAAAACCCTCGCACAGAAACGAAGACCCAACACAGCCAAAAATAAATAAATAAATTAAAAAAAAAATTTTTTTTTAAAAAGACTAAAGCGAGTGTCTAGGGATACACACTTGTGATAAAACCAAAAAGAACACAAGGAGAGTGGTTACTCTTTGCGGGGATTGACTGGCGTGTTCTGTGACTGGGATGGAGCACACACAGCCCGGGCTTCCAGGGTGGCTGGTGTGATCGTTGATTTTATGTGTCCGTTTGACTAGGCCCCGGTGCCTATTTAGTCAAATATTATTCTGGATGTTGTGGACTTTTTGGATGATGTTAACATTTAAGTGAGTAGACTCTGAGCAAAGCAGATGACCCTCCACAATGCGGGGGGACCCCATCCAATCAGCTGAAGACCTCAGGAGAGCAGAGACTGACCTTCCCTGAGCAAGAAGGGATTCTGCTAGCAGGTGGCCTTTGGCCTGGACCGCAACTCCTCCCCTGGGTCTCCAGCTTGCAATTTTGGACTTACCAGGTCTCCACAATCATGTGAGCTGATTCCTTCAGATAAACGTCTCTCTCTGTATGTATACACATCCAACTGGTTCTATTTCTCAGGAGAATCTTGACTAATACATCTGGTAAAGTTCTATTTCCTGACTTGGGTGGTAGTCACAAGGATGTTCATCTTTTAATTCACTAAGCATTACACGTGTTTTGTAAGGTTTTCTAGATCTGTTTTTATTTTATAATGAAAAGGCAAAAAAGTGTTATTTGTATATAGGTATGTAAATATGTAGAAGGGGCATTCTAATGATGAATACAAACTGACATTTGGGATTTCTGGGGAAGAAAAGGGTTGGCCACGTTTTACTCCGAAGGTTTCTGTACTATGTACCTCTTATGACAGAACATGTCTGTACATTTTGGATGTAACTAGGGAAACAATGCTGGTCCTAGTTGTGATACACATAGAAAGGTCACCCTTACCAGAAATCCAACAGAAAATGGCTTAATACGAGGGATGGAGAGCCATGTCTGCTGGGGCCCTATGAACCACATGAGGAGAAAGGAAAGTCAAGGCAGTGTGACTTACTTACGAAACTGTCGTTTACTTGAGAAATGAACAAGCTGCTTTTAACCTTTAGAGCCATGAACGTTCAAGTTACTGCACTTGTTAAATAGTTAAGTATATTTTTGTTCTACAGGGAGGACAAATAATGAGAGAGAAGCGGGGTCACGAAGTAGTTAACGGTTCTAGAAAATAGAAGAACAGAATTTTTACCACCTGAACATTGAGGCCTTTTAAGAGACTCCTTTTAAATATTCCACTTGTCAGTATTCGCGTTTCGTTGAACATCAGCCGGCCCTCAGGGCTGCCCATTCTTGAGCTTTAGTGATACATGTTCACACACCTTACGCTTCTTGTACTTGTTACTTAAATCCCGAAAGCTCCCCCAAATCTGTATGACAATAAGAGTTCTTTATCCTGGTCACGTGATTGGATGTATTAGGACAACCTCATGGAGAAAGGATAAACTGATGCAAAATGGGCCCATTAGAAACAAAAGTATCACCCTTGAATCTGTCACGGATATAAATAACCCTCTTGGCCAGTATCTCAACTTCCAGTCCGTACCTCCGAACTTTAAAGGCGTCAGCCACTGCTAAATAAGACAGGTTTCACTTCATAAAGACAGGCGGCCACAAGTGTCGTGGTTTAGTGTTCCTTTTTTCTTTGCTCTCTATTTAAAGTCATCTAGGTATATGGCTTCTTTTTAAAAAGAACGTTACTGAAACATAATTAGCAAACCACATAATTCCATTTGATGTGTACAAGTCACTGGGTTTTATTTAGTACATTCAGAGTTTTACAACCATCATCGCGACCGGTTTCCAAACATTTTCATCAGCCCCCCAGGAGAATCCTCACGCCCATCAGCAGTCACTACGTCCCCATTTCCCTCTCTCCCTGCCTCCCGGCATCACACATCCCCTTTCGGTTTCTATAGATTTGCTTATTCTGCACATTAGATACAAGTCGAATCGTATAATACAGGGTCTCGCGTGACTGGCTTCCTTCCCTTGGCCAAATGCTGGAGCTGTAGCAATGCTTCATCCTTTATGTGGCCGCGTAATATTCCAGTACATGGAGAGAGTTAGTGCTACTTTTAAATGTCTTTTACAAACCCACGGTGAGTACCACCCTGTGTGGGACACTGGGCCAAGGGCAACAAAGGCAAGGCAGGCAGCCCGTGCCCTCAGAGGAGCTTGGATAACCTCCCAGCCCCCAGGCACGGTGTAAGGGCAGACCCCTACAAGTGCTGGAAAAGACCCAAGGAAAATGCAAAAATGCCAACGGACAGAGGAGAGGGGACTTTTGTGTGTGGGAGAGAAGGCAGCTGAGGAAGACAGGGCACTTTCAGATACACCTTGAGGATGGGTCAGATGGAGGGAGAGGCACTCCAGGGTACAAGGCACAGCAAAGAGCAAAGGCACAGGAGGCTGAAAAGTCCGGGCGGTCGGGGGAGCAGGGAGAGCAAAGTGGTAGGTGGCGGTGTGGGAGAGGGGAGGCTGGAAGACAGACAGATGGGGAGTGGACCCCATCAGGAGGGGCCAGGAGCACAGACTACAAAGTCGGGGACCTGAAATTAATACTCGGATTCAGTTATAAATCTTTATTTTTCAGACTTGTCCATTATTGACAAATAAAATACAAAAGCAATCAAAAATTATACTATTTTCTAAAAATAGTTTTCCATTTGGGGTTTATGTCCCTCTTCCATAAAATCACTGTAAAGACTGAAGAGGTTCTGACTTCAAATTCCTCAAAGACTTTCACTGGCTGCAGAAGCCCCAGTGAACGTGTCGCTCCTTAAAAGTCAAGAGCAAAAAAACCCGCTTAAAAAGCAAATGCACCTTTCTCAGTGCAGAGATTTAGCCTCCCAAATCACACAGGACCTGTAGGAGCTGGGGAAGTAGGTAAAGGTGAGCAAGCCATCCTGGGGGAGGCCTGGAGCGCGGCCCGCACGGCCTGATCACATCCCCGGGAGGGCCTGCAGCCGCGCGGGGAGCCTCCCTCTGGCCCCAGCTCTTCTGTCTCTGATCAGCACACATTCTAAGGGACGTGTTCACATTCAGAAAAGCGTCGACAGCATTTCAGTAGTAACCAAGGCATACCTTGTTCATGGACAATTTTATTCTGTAAGAAAACGGGAAGAAGAAGTTGTTGAACCCGAAGCTGGTCAACTCTGAGGAAACGAGGATGAGCAGAACCCGCCACGGAACGTGTATGACAGACCCACCCAACCCAGCAACCCTGGGGATGCATCTATTTTGAACTCGCCCACAGGGAGAGGCAGAAGCCGGCAGAAGCAAAGTGCCCAGGTGCAGAAGAGGACAGCAGCGCTACACGTGCCCTTCTGCTTTCAGAAGGACACCGACCCTTTAAATGCCAGGTGCAGGGTTACCTGTCAATCGGATAAGGGTTTTCACAAAGGTTGACCAACACGTACAAATGTCTCAAAGCATACTCGTACTGGAGGAAAACAAACCAAAAAGCGCGATCAAACATCATCATTTTATAACACGATCAACTCCTAACATGGGAATATGTAAAGCATCTAGACCAGTGGTTCCTGAGAATTCCCTGGCAGTCCAGTGGTTAGGACTCTGCACTTTCACTGCTGAGGGCCCAGATTCGATCCCTGGCTGGGGAGCTAAGATCCCACAAGCCACCTGGTGCAGTCACAAAAAAAAGAAAAAAAAAATTAGACCGGTGGTTCTTGACCTTTATCGAGTCAGGGACCCCCTCCCACCTTTAGATTATCTGGTGAGATTTATGGACCGTCTCGCAAGAAAAATGCACACGTGCAGGGGATGGACAGCAGCCTCGAGCCCAGGTAAGGACTCCTGGATGAGAACCCCCTGGCCCTGCTCCCCTCTGTTAGCTCGGACCTCCCCCTGGCAGCCTGGCTGTTAGTCTGGGACACAGTGGTGAGGGAGACAGATGGTAAGTGACTGCCAGACAGATGGCAACTAAGACGGAAATAACTGGGGGTGTTTACCTTGAAAAACACCTCAAGGGAACCTGAGAACTCACGAGAGGAAGAAAGGAGAGATTCACTTTCTGTGATTCCAGCAGGCAAAAATGTTAACACCAGAGGATTAAGTATTTGTTAAATAAATGGGAATTTTAAAAATCATTCAATAAAGAGAATGCTTTGTTAAATAAATGAAAAATAAAATTCAGAGCCTCTTGATAATGGAGAGCTACCTCCCAAGTGCCCAGCACTCCATCCTCAGGAGTATATGAGGAGGACCATGGTCTGCGTGTCACAGCCCAGAGAGGACTTTCTGCAACAATGAAAACGTTCTATAACGTCCTCAGCTCGGTAGCCACTCACCGCATGTGGCTCCTAAACACGGGAAATGTGCCTCTACCGCAGCTAAGGAACTGACTTTTACGCTTGCTTTCACTTTAATCCGTTTATTTCTTTATTTTAAATTAATTTTTTTCTACTGGAGTAGAGTTGCTTTACAATGTTGTGCTAGTTTCCGCTGCACAGCAAAGTGAGTCAGTTACACATACACATATATCCACTCTTTTGCAGATTCTTTTCCCGTATAGGTCATCACAGAGTACTGAGTAGAGTTCCCTGTGCTATTTAGTAGGTTCTTTTAGTTACCCATTCTATATAGAGTAGTGTGTATACGTCAATCCTTAATCAATTTAAATTCAAGTTTAAGGAGCCACGTGAGGCTAGTGACTACTGTTATCGAAGAGCCTGGGTCTAAAGCGGGACTTGGCAAACTTTTCTGTCAAGGGCGAGACAATAAATATTTGAGGCTTTGTAGGTTGCGTGAACTACTCAACTCTGCTGCAGGGTGAAAGCTATGTGACTGAGTGGAGTGTGGCTGTGTTTCGATAAAAGTTTATTTATAAAAACAGGCTGTGGAGGGAAAAACCCAACAGGCTGTGGGCAGGAATGGGCCTGCGGGCCACAGTTTGCCAACCCCTTCCCTATAAGGAGCCACGCATCATGTAAGTACTGACCAGAAAGGAGGCCTTTTAGGTACCTTCCAACCCTGACATTCGACAATCTGCAGAAACTAGGTCCTTTCTTCTCCTCCATGGGCCAGGGCCTGCGTCAACAACAGATCTGGGAAGGAGGTCAGAAGAGACCCAGAAGGGAGAAAACCTGCGTGGCTGGTGTGAGGGGCAGGGCGGAGGGGTGGGGTTTGGCAGGGACGGCACGGTGTGAAGAGAAGGAAGTCCCCTTCAAAGGCCAATGGAAATGGCAGTTGAATGGTCTATGACTGGTAAGCTCTCCCAGCCACTGGGACAGCTCAGAGTGTCTGGGGCCAAGATTTAGGGTCAGTGATTTTGGATGACCTTTCTCCTCTCACATCCCCACCAAAGGCCTCTGAATGAGCCTGTTGCTTCTTCTACAAGACAGAACCTTCTACAAGGCAATGCACCTAATGTGATTCCCAGTGGACAGCACCAACTCAGGTTTGGGGTTTAAGATGCAGAGGAAGGCCAAGCTAGTTGGCCCACGGAAGGCAGGGTGCAGAGGCTGGCAGCCCCAGGGTCTGGGCTTACCGTGGGGTTGTGCCAGTTGAAGCAGTGCGTGCAGAAGTGCGACACGGCTGCCTGGTAGCAGTCGTGTGCCGTGAGCGGGGCTCTCTGCGACAGGAGCCTGTCTACCTCGGCATCGGACCCTGAGATCAAGGCGACAATCTTCCACACTGACTTCTCAATGACATTTCTGGCCTGTGAAGAAACACATCTTTTCTCAATGTATCTTACGTAACGTAGTCTCTCCTGGAACCCTGGACCAGTTAGATGCTTCTTTCATAGAGCCTCCACCCCAGTACGTTGAAAGAGATGCCAACAGATGCTTTCTGCGGCCAAAGATGCACACGCGGGGCTTCTGTTACAGCTAGAACCCTTCAGGAATGCCTTGCCTTTTAAGGATCTTCGGGCATGATGGAAGCATTTAAATCTGCATACCTGAAGAGCAGGTATGGCCCAGGTTAAGGAAGTGGGGGTGGGGGGGAGGGCATGTAGAAATTGTGCCCCAAAGTAGACTGTTGTCCCATAAGCGGTGCTATGTGTTCACAGGCACCTTTGTCCGTTCTGGAAACCATCAGATGCTTAGACAGAAGGATGCAAAGGGTGGACCTCATTTTCTTCCCAGATAAAGAAAACCAGCATCATAAGGAGAAAGCTGCTTCCACGTCAACCAAAACTTACAGTCGAGCCCCCTGGCCCTCCCGCTCCCCGGCCAGGGTTTGCTCCATTCATGCCCGAATGCTCCCTGCCCATTGTGTGCCAGACCAGTGGGTCTCAACATGTGGTCCAGGACCACGGGGGTCCCCCAGGCTTCTTGGGGGCTCCATAATGTCCTCCCTTTCCCAACTATGTATCTGTGTAAGGTTACATTTTCTTTATCTATCTCAACCAGAACAAAAGAGCCCAACAGTGAATGCAGACGCAGGTACGATGACCCAGCTGTCTCCTGTAACGCCAGGCAGAAAACAGATTTGCAGAAGTGTAGTGATGCCACTCTTCTCACCCAAATTGTTTTTATTTTAGAAAATAATTCTTTTTCATAAAACATATATTAACACAGAATGGGTTTATTATTATTTCTAAGTGAGTTACTATTTTAAAAATCTCAGTGTTCATTTCTAACGCAGTAACTATTGATATAACCCACACCAACAAAAGCTCTTTGGGATCAATAATTTTAAGAGTGTAAAGAGGTCCGAGAGCAAAAAAAAATATGAGAACTGTTGTATTACCCTGTGGTGCCAACAACTACAGCAAAAACCCCATCCTGGTTAATGTACCACGTGTAGGATTGCTACCTGCCAGGATTATGAGATATACGACTTTAAGACAGGCCATACAGATTTTTTTTTTTCTTTCCTAGAAAATTCAGGCTGTATCCCAGCACATCAATCCCTGTGTTGTGCTGATGAGGGGACAGAGTCAGCACAGCTGGCTTTGTTCAACAGATAGTCTGCCCAGCGTCTCGTGAGTACACACCTGGTGGTTCCAGCCACACAGCTAGAATTTGAAAAGAAACTCGGCCGGTTGCAAACAAACTGATGAGCTCCTGAAAACAAACCCAGTCACCGTAAAAGATTGCTCAAGCATTTTAGGAAGAATTTGGGGCTGTGACTATGATTTCCTAAGGCAGCAGAAATTTTCTGTGGACTGGATTTTTGTTTTTAAATACGATTAGCTACTAACTCACCAAGCAGCAAAATAAAAATGTCTCGTAAGCAACTAGGTGTAAAAGAAGAAACACCCATATGCCCTGGCTTCTTGGCAGGAGACAGGCTCCCTCCCTTTGCCTCCTCCTTCCAAAGAGGTCAAGGCCAGTTTACCGATGAAGAATGAGGCTGGCCACTGCCCTGCTCACTCGCGTCCATCTTACAGCGAGTACAAAGCCTGGTTTCCTTTCCCATGTACTCCCAGCGTGGCAGGAGGAGGGTGATCCCAGAGCTCTGTCGCTTGGCTCCCACCAACACGGATCTACGGTCAGGAGGCAGAGACGGGACTCGCACACGCTGCCCGGCAAGGCTGGGAGGCGCAGCTTCGCCACCACTTACCTCCAGATGCCTGTCGATCTTCTTGACAAGACGCCTGGACTCCTGCAGATCATTGATGCTCATCAGTTTCCTTTTCATGATGGTGAGGGGCACCTCGGGGCTTGGAGTGAGGTCAAGGTGTTTGACTGGGGGCAGGGAGATGGGAGAACTAGCTTTGTGTTTCAGACCCTGAAACTGCATCAACTTCATGGCAGAGATGGACTGGGGAGGGAGGGGGAGAGAGAGAGAGAGAGAGTCAGTTTGAGTGAGAGGAGCAGATGTGCCAAACGTCCCTTGGGTCCTGGTGTCCACAGCTCACCCCACGTGGTTTCAGGACCACTGAAGGGTCACAATCGCAGCCTGAAAGCACGCGCTTGGTCTTCAGCGGCGGGCGAGGCAACGCATCTGACCACCTGAAATCCACCGATGATGAACTTCGAAGCTGCCTGGCGGCCTCTGCAGCAGAACCGCTACCCAGCTCTGCCACGCTCGTACCAGAGTCGTTTCAGCCAGGGGTGACCCTGGGCTGTGCTCACCCGCCTGCCCCTAGTGGCCAGCAGAAGGAAGGTGCAGAGCACCTGTCCAGGTCAGAGCTGAGGTCTGGGTCCACTGAGATGGGCAGAGCTAAAGCCACCGAGGGGCGGGGCCGACTTGGCATCAGGGCTAACAGGCGGGCCCGACTGCCTGGCTGCGTTTGCCTGCAGGGGTCACTGCAGACCGGATCCCGATTAAGAGGGAAAGAAATGCTACAAGCAGTCATGTTCCTAAACCAAGCGACGCTAATCTAAAAACAGTTCTAAAACAAAAAATAAAACATACACACACGTATGTAGAAACATAGTGCTTAGAAGAGATCCTTCATACCTCCTCAACCAAGAGCAGACGTGGCTAATGCTGAGGAAATTGTAAAGAGAACAGAAAGCTCAGGGCAGAAGAGTGGTTGCTGGTACCCTCCCTCCCTCCAATCCCCCGACAAAGCTGGGGCAGGGCCACCTTTGACCCTGCCCCCTCTGAATTACCTTTCCCTGGCCTTCTCTCTGCTCCACCTCCCCACTACCCCCCCTCAAAAGCCTGACCAAGCCCACGACATCCTGAGGGCACTTCTCGTGGCCTGTGACTCCCCTGCTGGCTCCCGGGCCCTCCAGTCCACGCTCTGGCCGAGAAGTGCTGAAGGGAACAGCTGGACTGACTGCTCACAAGCTCTTCTAGAAGGCCAATGCTCACATCAAAGGAATAGAACTCAGCTGGCGAGCTCTCAGCTGGTGGCAGGCCACCCGGGGGATGATGTCCGGTCGTACAGACTACGGGGGACCCGGCACAGATCACCTCCTCTGCACATCCCGAGGGCTATAGCCCCAGGGGAGGCACCTAAGGCCCAAGCCTTCAGCAGCCACCCGCTATGACCTCTGTCCGGACAGCCCTGATGGACTGACCTATTTCACCACCTAGGTCCCTTCCGAAGGTAGTTGGGGGTGGGGGGTTAGGGGCGGTAAAAGTCTCGAATTTATAGCCAAAGGGTCAAGATAACATCCTGCAACTGCAGGAAGGCTGGACCCCGGAGGATTCAGGGTGTGGGGTTCTACGGGGCAAAGCCACAAAACTCACAGGAGAAGCTTTCGATTCAGTAACCCCTCACTGTGTGTTTCGTGCACGTGATGGACCCCCTTCTTTTTGCTCCTCATCACCTTGTGCGCTAGGGCTTTGACCAAGGAGGAAACGAGAGGTTTCAGAGAGGCCAGGTAGGTTGCCCAAAGTCTCACAACTTTGTGAGTTTGAACCTAAGTCCGGTTCCAAAGCATAGGCGGAATCTCCAGGACGGAGCGGCCATGAGAGGCAGAGCCAGCCCTGCCTCAGCCCTGCCTCACCCGGCTGGATCCCGTTTCTCCACCGGGAGACAAGCGTCCCCGGTAAGTCAGCCTGAGACTCGAGGCATCATCAGAAGTGCGAGGCTCCCCTACTCACCTTGTTTCCATACTGCATGACGTGGCTGGTGTTGGTGTGGGATTTCACCAGCTGGTACTGCTTGTGGAGGGTCTCTTTGGTCAGATCCTCCTGCAAAAATGAAAACAGTCAAGTCCTTTGATGATCGCAGCTGACAGCTAAGCCTCAGCTGAGCAGCCGGCACCCAGATGGCTCACCACGTCCGAGTCTTCCATCCAGTTGACACTATACCAGTCCCCCAGGAACGTGGACCTCGTCTCATCGTAGTAACAGGCATAGGACGACTCCTTGGGGTTGGCAGCAGTAGTTGCATAAACTACGAGGAATTAAAGACACACTTCAGTGGTATTTTATTCTCGGCTGTCTGCGGATTCCACTTGAAGCTTGAGTTCCTCCTCCTTTCCCAGTGCAATCAAAGCAGGTCACCTATGATCAGCTCAGGGAGGGCAGGGAGACCTCCTTGTAGCCAGCCCTGTTCACTGAGTTTCAGTAACTCATCTAAAACTAAATGTGGAAAAAGAGAAGCCAGCTGATAGACACTTTCTGCAGCAATGAGCAAGCAGGAGTGCTTATTAGGACATCCAGCTGTTTTGGAATAGTGCTAACAGATTTGAGTAGCTCTGGAAGCTTGAAGGATATGGACCTCATTTCATTTCCACAGAAAGTGGACATTTATTAAAGAAACACTTAGATGGACTGAACATATGAAATAGCTACCATTGACTACCTAGCTACCACGGGCTCAGAACTATGCTGGACAAATGTCATCGCTTAAAATGTAACTCTCCTAACAGACGCTATCTTTATCCCCATTTTACAGATGAGTAAATCTGAGGGTCCAAGAGGGTAAGTCACCTGCCCAAGATCAGAGAGCCGGCAAGCAACACATCTCAAAGGACAGAGGCCGGTGCAAAGGCTGTGATTTTGGTCTTAAGTAGCCCTACTAGAACCCGGCAGAGCACCACAGAGTTCACATCCAGAGCTTACATCCCTTCATCCCCTGACCACTAATCCTCCAGGAGTAGAAGAAGCTCAGAGCTGCCCACAGGTATCCGCCTACTTCCAAGCACTAGGCTGGCCTAGGCCTGGCTTATGTAAAGACACTTGGTTCTTCCCACGGGCAGATTCAGAGAATGTCCAATTGCACCGGGTAGCAAGGTGCTCACCCAGCCCGGCCCAGAGGCCAGTGCTCCTACCACCTACCATCGATGTTGGGGGGCAGGTGGCTCATCATGGACCCAGACTCGCAGGCTTCAATGTAGAACACCATCTGGGAGGCGAATGAGACAGGTGAACTCACCCCGCCTAGGCACAGACCTCTCGCAAATGCTACTTCGACTTTGCCCACTCTCTTGACCTGTTTCTTTTTTTAGAGATCTTTAAAACAATATCTCTAGTAGAGGATATTGATTTGCTCTATAGATTTTTTTTTCCTTCCAGTTTTATTGAGATATAATTGACATACAGCGCTGTGTAAGTTTAAGGTGGTTGGATTGACATATACTGTGAAATGATTACCACAATAAGTTTAGTGAAGACCATCATCTCACGCAGATACAACATTAAATAAATAGACAAAAATTTTTTCCTTCTGAGGAGAACCCCTAGGATTTGCTGTCTTAACAACTTTCATACATAACATACAGCAGTTAATTATATTTATCACATTGTAACTTACATCCCTAGTACTTATCTTTTTTTTTTACATCTTTATTGGAGTATAATTGCTTTACAATGGTGTGCTAGTTTCTGCTTTGTAACAACGTGAATCAGCTATACATATACATATATCCCCATATCTCCTCCCTCTTGCGTCTCCCTCCCTCCCACCCTCCCTATCCCACCCCTCTAGGTGGTCACAAAGCACCGAGCTGATCTCCCTGTGCTCTGCGGCTGCTGCTTCCCACTAGCTGTCTATTTTAAGAGTCTTTCACTTCTGCTTTTGGGAGACATCTCTGCTGTAAGAAGCAGAGGCTACAGAAGCTGTTGTCATACAAACCAGAAGGACCCAAATTTATGCACGGCTAATAGAATAAAATGATCTATTCGCTGAAATAAGGCAGAAAAAAATGGAGCCATAGATGATGCTAAGGAAAACTGATCTGCCATCCAACGCAGGGAGCAGTTTCCAAGAGCAAAACATGTTACTAACACATACACGCCTGAGCTACACAGGTTCCGTAGAGGGTGCAAAAGGGGCCAGAGAGGGCCAAAGGGAAACTAAGAAGGTGGTATTTTCCTCCCCAGCTGCCCCAGACTGGTGACAGCCCTCGAAACAGGAGTCCTCAAAGCGTGGTCCCTGGACCAGAAGCATCAGAATCACCCGAAAACTCAGAAATCAAACCCCCAGGCCCCTCCCCAGAACAACTGGGCCAAATTCTGCGGCTGGGGCCCACACTGTACTTTAACAAGATCGCCAGCGATTCTGGTCTAACAGCTAAAGCTGTAGAATCACAAAAAGTTAATCTTGGGAGACCAGAGGTCAAGACTGATTGAAAGGACACCCTTTCCAAAAAACACAGCCAATCCAGAGTTAGGAGGCCTGTCGAAGAACCATGGGCTTTGCTTCCACTGCATCCCTCACATTCCTCCCCCAAGGCCACCCCAAGCACTGACATTACCTTTTGGTACATCTTGTGTTTGTGCATGTAATGGATGGTCTCATTCAGGTCCTTGACGTGAAGCTGAAAGGTAAGAATATGGACATTCAGACCAAACACATCAAGAGAAACCATTTGCTGGATAACCCACTAATCAAGTCTGAATGATGCTTTATAAATTCTTATTTAGAAACCCTGAGAGATAATCGTGGTGAACAGCATTATCCCGGAACCTCATCGAGGGCTTTAATCACATAATAAAAAGGGGACGCAGACGTGCTTCCTCATCACTTTGTCCGGAGCATTCGGGGACTACGTTCTATGACTGCGTCTAGTGCACCGCACCCAAGCTCAGGGACGGCGACTCATGCTGTGATGTCAGGAGACACGCAGGGAAAACCTGCTGGAAGAGATGCCTCTGGATAGATTTCAAGCTGCTAAATGTGACCTCACCCTCAGCAGCCACATATGAACCTACGCTGTAGGATGTTAGAGACACACATCACAGGTGGCCTGCCAACACTGAGGTTTAGTTTCCCAATCTCCCAGCTTGTTGTTGTTTTTTTTTTGGCCGTACCACATGGCTTGTGGGTCCCCCGACCAGGAACTGAACCTGGGCCCTCGGCAGTGACAGTGTGGAGTCCTCACCACTAGACCGCCAGGGAGTTCCCCCCAGCTTGTCTTTAAAACAGTAAGAAAAACTCACATCGTCGTTAGGAAACACCAGTATTCCAGTGGCTCCGTGATCAGTGAAGTAAACGAACACGTGGTCCCGGGGGCCACTGCCAAGAGACACGCAGACGAGCATGAGAGTCCAAGTGGACCATTGCTTATTTCTACTTCCATTTCTCTGAAAAGCCACCCCAATCAAAAAAACTCAGGAGAGGGCTTCCCTGGTGGCGCAGTGGTTGAGAGTCCGCCTGCCGATGCAGGGGACACGGGTTTGTGCCCCAGTCCGGGAAGATCCCACATGCCGCGGAGCAGCTGGGCCCGTGAGCCATGGCCGCTGAGCCTGTGCGTCCGGAGCCTGCGCTCCGCAACGGGAGAGGCCACAGCAGTGAGAGGTCCGCGCACCGCAAAAAAACAAAACAAAACAAAACAAAAACAAAAAACAAAACAAAAAAAACAAAAAAACAAAACAAAACAAAAAAAACAACTCAGGAGAGGTCTGAGGATTACAGTCTCCCAACCAGGTGGGAGGAGGAGCACAAAAGCCCGCGGCCCGGCCTGTTCCCTCTGTTCCCACTGGGTGCCGTTCTGAACCACAAGGCGTATCCCAGAGCCTGGAGGGTGCTCAGCAGACAGCCCAGGGTGACCTGGATAGCAAGGCCTCTGGCAATAGGGCCTCATCCCGGGTGGCCACGCTGGGCCACCAGACCGCTCCGAAACGAGTAAGGGAGCCGGGACACGGCGCCAAGCACGGTCCTGCAGCTCCAGCTGCCCCTCCGGGCCCTCGGCCTGCACACGGCCTGGGATGCCCACCTGCGCCCCTCAGCAGGCTTCCACTCAGAGGGCCCTGCTTCAAGGCTGCAGAGATGCAGTAACTCACCCGGAGGCAATGTGGTTCATCCCGCGCAGATGTCCGTCTCTGCTCTAACTCACACGAGCTACTTGTGCCCAGGTCTCCCCTCGGGCATAAGGGAAACAGCACCATTTGCCAAGTACCTGAGACTCTCTGAAGTCATGCTCTAAGGTCCCTGACGTCACGTCAAAATGCTGCATAAAGAGATGCTAAACAAGACATCTCTAACCCACAGCCAACAGGGCAAGCAATGGGATGAGTTTTCTCCCATACGGAGGTTTGCTCTGAACTCACAAAGGTCCTCCTCCCACTGGGCTGACCTGCCATCAGAGCACGGGGTCGGCAGGAGGCGGGGCGGGGGCCCTACAACCCGACTGGCCACACAGCCTCACGCCTGTCTTGGCGTGTGTTCCACTGGTAGTGGAGCCGACCAACACTAGAATCCACAGACAACAGAACGCAGTGGGTTTAAGTGATGGGGAACGTTTCACTGAGGCTAACCAGGGACCCTGGATCACAGGGTTAATTCGTTACAGAAATGGGCCGCCAAAAGAAGCCACCAGGTCTGTGCAGCCTGTCAGGGCAAAGGGCCCCACGCTGCTGGGAAACAGTCCGGGAACAAAGGGCAAGGCCTGTTTGAATTCTCAGTTCTGGAGTACCACGTCATTCAGAAAAGTGTGACAGCCATAAAACAGACATTACCTCTTCAAGACCTTTCCAGATCCTTTGCCCTTCACTGCCTCTGCATCACCTCTCAACACAGCAAGGAAATTCTGTGGGGTGACATCCTACAAAGAATTGGGAGTTGAAAATCAGATGCAGCTGTAACTCCAAATCAGTGCGTTTGCTCAGTCTGTCGCAGAGGGCCCAGGCCGCCGTCCACATACCTCCAAGGCTTAAGGTTTAAGGGCAAACACTTTGCAACCAGGAAAGATCCAGTGTTTCCTGGGCACGTGCAGGACCTCGTCTCGGGTATCATCTTGTCTTTGGCTGATGCCAACTCAGCAAGCCTGCCATTCCTTCTTGACCATTATAAAGTTCATGTGGAGAAACCCAAAGATGCCGGTAGGCAGGGACAAAGAGCAGAGGAAGAGCGCACGGCCTCAGAGAGACAGCAAAGAGGGCGGCAGAGACATCAGCGCCGACCTCTGCAACCAGCCTGCCTCCTAAAAGGCCAGTTCCCAAGGATGCTCCTTAAAGGGCATTTTGTAAAATGGATGTGCAACCGTTAAAAAACGTAATACAGAAAAGCACAAGGAAAAAAAAAACATCAAAAATCCCACCACCTAAATTCCAAATGTTTCCCTATATAACTATATAGAAACAATTTTATAAAAATGGAATCATCTATATGACATGTATGATGTGTCTGATTTAAATGTTCTTGAATTTAAAAGAGAAAAATAGGGCTTCCCTGGTGGCGCCGTGGTTGAGAGCCCGCCTGCCGATGCGGGGGACGCGGGTTCGTGCCCCGGTCCGGGAGGATCCCACGTGCCGCGGAGCGGCTGGGCCCGTGAGCCATGGCCGCCGAGCCTGCGCGTCCGGAGCCTGTGCTCCGCGACGGGAGAGGCCACAGCGGTGAGAGGCCCGCGTACCGCAAAAATAAAAAATAAAAAAAAAAAAAGAGAAAAATAAAACTGAAAGAACTGCTAAACTTCTGACGTTTCTCTGTCACAAGGAATGTTAGCTCCGATCCCTCCGACATTACGAAAAAAGAGACTATGAGATCCATGAGGCTGAAGTCATGATGGTGTTCTTAAAAATGTGTCAATGTATACAGCCTCAATCGACTGGGAAGCATGTAATGTTCTGGAAGTTATATACTATCATAATTAACGAAAAACTATCTTACAAAATTTAGAGAGATATTTTGTATTAGGGCTGATGCTGAGAAAATTGATCTTCAGAAAAGGGCACAGATAATCTATAATCAGATCACTGGCAATCTCCTAAGAAAATCAGGTATTACGGAAGGAAATCTATTGTGAAGCTTAAAGTACAACAAGATGAGAAACTGAAGATCAGTAGACTACAGCTAACATTCTTTCTTTCCCCTCTGCTTTCTTTCAAAATTCTCAGAAATTGCACCTCAAGCACAAATCTTAATACAAACACAAAACATTAACCAGAAATCAGTCTAATGAGGTTCTGATTCCAGAAGTACATGAAAGAGGGAAAAATCATCACGGAAATGAAACAGACCCCGCTGGCTCCGACCCCGCGACACGTCTCACCTCGCCCGTGTAGTCCTTTAGAACCCCCTTGTACACGTCCGAGCCGTTGGGCCTGTTGATCACAGTTCCTGGGGTGGGATTGCTGGAAATCAAAGGACACGGGTGAAGCACACAATTTGACGTACCTCTGAAATCTATGTCTTCGTGAATACGCCCCTGTTACGCTTAAAAATACTAAACGACCGTGGTTGTCACAGACATTTCTCATTGCCTCTGAGGTCACCAACGCGTTAGTGATTTTAGCAGCTCGGGGGTCTCGGTGTCCCACAGCTCCTGAGTTCCTGGCAGGAGCAGCGAAGGACTGATCTCTGCAAACCGAGGACAGGGACCCAGGCCCCCGCGTGCCTGGCTTCCTGCTGGACACCAGATTGCATCTTGGGGGCAAGATGTCATCAAGAGATCTCTCAGAGCAAAACTACTTTCAGAAAAAGACAGAACAAAAAACAAGGCTTTGATACAAGAGCTTATTAGGCATTAAAGCTCAGGATGGATCATGAACTGTTATGTGATCACAGTACAGGGCCATAGTCTGGGAACCAAGGAGCTGGGAGACTGGATAGGGTCAGGGTTAGCACCCATTCAAGGAGCTGGGAGACTAGAACGGGTTAGATGTTCTAATGTATTCTAAGATACAACTGAGCCTTCTGTGTACAGGGCCTCTGAGGCGTCCCTGCTCAGAGCTTAGGAACAAGCACCACAGAACCCAACGATGAGTCAGCTCCCCGAGGTGAGAGGGAACTCATGCTTTAAATGCTTCCAAAGCCCCAGCCCAAGGACCTTCACCACCATTTCCTATGTCCCTGCCATTGCTGGGTCCCACCAAGATATGGTCAAAGCTCTAGATGAAGCAGCCATGTGGAATTTCATCCGGGAGTCTGTTTCTATTCTAATGTTAGGCCGCTGATCTAAGGATTCCTGAGGGTCCGTGTGCATTTTTTAAAATGCCCTGAAGTTCCTCACCATCAAGTTCAAAGCACTCCCTACTCACTCTTCAGAGTTAGCGATGTCATCATACATCATCACGATGATCTGCTCATCAGGAATCCCATTTCGGTGAACAATCTGGTAGGCGTGGCACGCATCGGCCTGGGAGAAGTGGTTTTGTCAAGTGTTAGATTTTTCCCGGAAGGAAGCCAATTTTGGAGTTCTAATGAGCAACATGTTCTTTCTCATGGAAGATGTGCTGTGAACAGCTCCCTACTGGGCAGGTATTTAAATTATTTTAAAACACACTCATTTATCTTTTTCAATTCAATTTTTCAAATCCACCCCCCCATGAAACTTTCATTCATCAGGCAGTTAGTGTATATGTGGATTACACACACACACACACACACACACACAGCCCACCACCACCACCACCATCACATCTACATGCAACAAGGGCCTTTGAAAGTCCTGAATAAGTTATTTTCATTTTCCACACCATAGAAAAGTCTCCTGAAAGCACTGATTTAGGTCTGAAGAACAGAATGACTTAGAATGATGAACCAGCAGATTAAAAGCTTAGCGGCTAGTTCTGTATCACACAGGATTCTTCTGGTTCTAGTAACTTTAACTGCCATAGTTGCTGTTCAGAGAACTGAGTGAAAACTCAAAAGTTCAGCTCAGGAATTGAAATGAGGGATGTGCTTTTTAGTTTAAAAAATAACAAGGGTTGGGACTTCTCTGGTGGCGCAATGGTTAAGAATCCGCCTGCCAACGCAGGGGACACAGGTTCGAGCCCAGCTCCGGGAGGATTCCCATATGCCACGGAGCAACTAAGCCCGTGCACCACAACTACTGAGCCTGCACTCCAGAGCGAGCCACAACTACTGACGCGCGTATGCCACAACTACTGAAGCCCACGCACCTAGAGCGCATGCTCCACAACAAGAGAAGCCACTGCAGTGAGAAGCCCGCGCACCGCAACGAAGAGTAGCCCCCGCTCGCGGCAACTACAGAAAGCCCATGTGCAGCAACAAAGACCCAACACAGCCAAAAATAAATTAATTAATTTAAAAAAATAAATAACAACAAGGGTGACCATATTAAGGGTAAAAGAAAAACTTTGCTATGTGATTCCTTGTCCATAAAAGGGTGAAGACATTCTTTGCTTCCTTTTTCAGATGACCCATACTACACTCCATGACATGGAAATCATTTCAGAACAGAAGGGAAATATGTCACCTAACTTTCTGCTTTTATTTAATTATGTCTTTCCTAGGACAAAGCATAAAAGAAACAGTCTGCCCAGCTACTTGCCTCTCTAAGGAAGAGGGCTTTAGGAACTGGACCTCCACAGATCATATTCTACACAGCTCTTAGCACATCAATTAAAATAAAGCTTGCCCGACGTGGATGGACCTAGGGACTGTCATACAGAGTGAAGTAAGTCAGAAAGAGAAAAACAAATATCATATAATATCGCTCATATGTGGAATCTAGAAAAATGGTACAGGTGAATTTATATGCAAAGCAGAAATAGAGACACAGATGTAGAGAACAAACTTATGGATACCAAGGGGGGAAGAGGGGGTAGGACGAACTGGGAGATTGGGATGGACATAAACACACTACTATGTATAAAATAGTTAACTAATGAGAACCTACCCTATAGCACAGGGAACTCTACTCAACGCTCTGTGGTGACCTAAATGGGAAGGAAACCCAAAAAAGAGGGGGTATATGTATACGTATAGCTGATTCACTTTGCTGTACAGCAGAAACACAACATTGTAGAGCAACTATACTCCAATAAAAAGTAGTTAAAAAATAAAATAAAGCTCACCCACCATCAAACCCAGCATTTTGCCTGTAGATTCCCCACACCAATGGACTTTATAGCACAAGATGGTTGCTCAGAATACAGCTGCTAAATGTTGAGTGGGTGAGTCTAAGAGCTGTTAGATGAACAGATGACTGAATAAATATGAAAACTCATACATTTATTGACTTTCTTCTATTTGTCAGGCACTGTGCTCAGACTTTCTACGCACGATCTCATTTAATTTGCATAACAACTCTATGTGATAATTATTCCCATTTCATAGATGAGGTAATCAAAGCTTAGGGAGGGGAGGTGACCTGTCCAAGTCACAAAGCTCACAGTGAAAGATCCCAGGCATTCTGACTCCAGAACTTGATATTGCTTCAGACAGGGACAATCAAGAAATCATTAAAACTGTAAAGGCCCAGGAAGAGCAGGGGGCTGAAAATCTAAACATAGATCATTTTTAAAAAGCTACTAAATATCACACACACACACATTAAAATGTTTAAGTCCCCATTTCTATACAATAACAAGGACCCTCAGACACCAACTGTGGGAGGATGAATAACAGCCCCCCAAAGATGTCCAAATCCTAATGCCCAGAACCTGTGAATATGTTACACTACACGGCAAAAGGGAATTAAGATAGGAGATGGATTTAAGATTGCTAATCAGCTGACCCTAAAATAAAGAGGTTATCCTGGATTATTCCAGCAGGCCAAATGTAATCACAGGGGTCCTTATTTGTCAAAGAAGGAAGCAGGCGAGTTGGTGTCAGAGGCATATAATGTAAGAAAGACTGGATTGTCACTGCTAGCTTTAAAGATGGAGGAAGATGCCACAAACCAAGGAATGTGGGCAGCCTTTAAAAGCTAGAAAAGGTAAAAAAATGGACCTCTTCAAGAATCACCAGAAAGGAAAGCAGCCCTTTGGACACTTTGAACCTAGTGAGACGCATTTCAGATTTCTCACCTCGAGCTGTAACATAATAAATTTGTATTGTTTTAAACCACTAAGTTTGTAACAACAACAATAGGAAACTAAAACATTGATGGTGGAAGTATAGTGTAATTGGCACTGGGCTCGGGAAAACATCTTGACGTTATCGGATCAGGCTGAAGCATATACCCTCCAACCCGGCAATTCTACTCCAAGCTATACCCTAGGCCAGGGGTCCCCAACCCTCGGGGCCACAGACTACTACTGGTCCTCGGCCTGTTAGGAACTGGTCCGCGCAGCAGGAGGTGAGTGGCGGGCCAGCGAGCGAAGCTTCATCAGCGGCTCCGTATCGCTCCCCATCGCTCCCCGTCCGTCGCGCGCATTACCGCCTGAACCATCCCTCCCCCACCCCAGTTCCGCAGGAAAAACGTCTTCCAAGAAACCGGTCCCTGGTGCCAAAAAGGTTGGGGACCGCTGCCCTAGACTATGTGTAACGGGAGAGTGTTCACAGCGTCACTGCAACAGTAAAAATCAAGAAATAATCCAAAGCACCATCAATAGCTGGAAAAATAAACTGCCCTATGTTCATATAATGGAATATCAGAAAGCTCACATAAATGGAACACGTAAAATGGAACGAAATACAACCCATGCTTCAAGATACATGAGTCTCAGGAACCTAATGACAAAAAGAAGTCATAGAAAAAAAATATTCACCACAGTTTACGTTATATAAAGGTCAAAACAGACTAAAGTAAACATTATGTTGCTTAGTTAAATACATATATGATAAAGTCTAAAGCAAAGCAAAAGAAAACTCAGGAACTTGCCCTCTGGCAGGAAGGGAGGGGGATTGGATCACACAGGGAACAAGGTACTAGTAGTCTTCTTTTGCTTTAGCTGGGTACAAGGTACACAGGTATTCATTTTATTATTATTCTTTAAACTGCACGCATGTTATATAGACATTTGTTTTCTATTTCATAAGAAAATAAATCAAACCAATATTATATCAGATTTAACCTTCCCTGTGATGACACTGGAGTAAGCAGGAACACCACCCACTCACCTCAGCGCAAGTCACACTATTACTTATGTCTCCTGTCAGATATTAAAAGGCAGGTTCATCAAAAACCAAAAAGAACTTAGGAATAAATTTAACAAAAGAAGTGCGAGACCTGTACACTGAAAATTATAAAACAGTGCTGAGGGAAATTAAAGAAGATCTAAATAGAGGAACATCTCATGTTCATGGATCAGAAGACCTACTACCCTTAAAATTTTAAAAAACCGATCAGCAGGGATTTCTGCAGAAATTGACAAGATGATCCTAAAATTTGTACAGAATTGCAAAAGACCTAGAAGAGTGAAAAAAAAAATATTGAAAAAGAAGAAAGTTGGAGGACTTTCACTTCCTGTTTTTCAAAACTACACTGGGAAAGAAGAGTCTTTTCAACAAATGGTGCTGGGACAATTTGGATATCCATAAGCAAAATGATGAACTTAGACCCTCACTTCACACCATATACAAAAATTAACTCGAAGTGGATCGTAGACTTAAATGTAGGGGCTAAAATAATAGAACTTTTAGAAGATAACCGAGGAGAAAATCTTTGGAACCTTGAGTTACAACTGCAAAGAGGTCATAGATATGATACCGAAAGCATGGTCTATAAAAGGAAAAAACTGATAAACTGGACATCATCAAAATTAGAAACTAGTGCTTCAAAAAACACCAGTAAGGAAATGAAAAGACAAACAGCAGAGTAAGAGGAAAATGTCTGCAAAACACATATCTGATAGAGGACTTGTACCTAGAATATGCAGAGAACTCTTATACCTCAATAAAACAATCAGTCCAATCAAAAATAGATAAAAGACTTAAATAAACATTTCACTTAACTAGATATACGAATAAGCCCATAAAAAGATGATGTCCACGATCATTAGTTATTAGGGAAATGCAAATTAAAACCACAATGAGGGGCTTCCCTGGTGGCGCAGTGGTTGCGCGTCCGCCTGCCGATGCAGGGGAACCGGGTTCGCGCCCTGGTCTGGGAGGATCCCACGTGCCGCGGAGCGGCTGGGCCCGTGAGCCATGGCCGCTGAGCCTGCGCGTCCGGAGCCTGTGCTCCGCAACGGGAGAGGGCTGGGCCCGTGAGCCGTGGCCGCTGGGCCTGCGCGTCCGGAGCCTGTGCTCCGCAACGGGAGAGGCCGCGGCAGAGGGAGGCCCGCATACCACAAAAAAAAAAAAAAAAAAAAAAAAAAAAAAAAACCACAATGAGATACCACTTCAAAGCCAGACAGACAGTAACAAGTGTTGGTGAGTGTAAACCAGGAACCTTCATCTACTACTTGTGGGAATGTAAAATGATGCAGCCGTTTTGGAAAATTGTTTAACAGTTTCTTAAAAAGTTAAGTATAAATTTACCATATGATCCAGTAAATTCTACTCTTAGGTGTCTGCCCAAGAGAAACAAAAACATTTGTCCATACAAAGACCTGCACACAAATATTCTTAGCAGTATTATTCATATAGACAAAAAAAATGGAAACAACCCAAATGTCCACCAACTGGTAAACAGAAAAAAATGTGGTTTATCCGTACAATGGAACACTATTTGGCGAGAAAATGAATGAAGTACTGATACATGCTACAACACAGATAAAGCGCAAAAACATTACCCTAAGAGAAGCCAGACACAAAAGACCACGTTGCAGGGCTCCACTTGCATGAGATGTTCAGAAGAGGCAATCTTACAGAGATAGAAAGTGTATTAGTGGTTGCCTCGGCCTGGAGGTAGGGAAATTGGCCCAAGGGATCTTACCGGGGAGATGCAAATGTTCTAAAACTGGTTTATGGTGATGTTTGCACAATTTGGTAAATGCACTAAAAAAATCACTGAGTTGAACACTTGAAATGGGTAAATTATACATGCTCTGTAAAATATGCTTCAATAAGACCATATATTTTAGAAAACATATTCAGCCTGTCCTGTTAGTGCTCCCCTACACTGTCTGGCTCCTCACCAGCACCTTGACAGGCAGATGCTTTTACTCCCACTTCACAGATGCGGACAAGCTCAGGAAGGGCTCGTGGCTTCCAACCCAGATCTCCTGCCCCTGACCATGCCCTACGCCCTGCCTCCACACACAGTGGTCTCAGAGCCAAGCGCTGATTCTCTCTTGGGTCCTTGGAGTTACTTGGTTGCCTCTAACTTTCTTAATTCAGAAGGGTTTTTGGTTGGAGTCAAGCATTTACTGGTACCCAAGAGAGATAAAAGTAGGGTTAGGCCAAGTCAAATGACTTGGAGATGGTGTTAAAGGTTACTTGAATGAACTCCCTGGAACATATCTGATGTCTATGCATTTTTCCCCTTAAAACAGAAATGCCATATGACATGCCATGTGAGAGGAGGGTATTGAGCAAGACTTTGAAGAAAGGGCAGAGCCCTCTGGACTGCTGAACAGAGACTGCTGACTTAGCTTGTTTCATGGCTTGCGTAAGGAGTTCCGACGGGGCTTACTAATGCATCCCGTGATGTCCTGGTGCAGGCCACTGTCCGGACACTGATTGTGCTGCCTTACCTCAGGCCAACTTAAGCAAAATAAGGATAACTGGCTTGGAGCAAAGGCTAAATACTTGGCGTGTTCCAGTCACTGCCAAGGGGTCCACTTTCAAACCAGGTAGGGGCTGGGAAGTGTTTCTCACAGGCTGCTCATTGAGAGGATATTACCACTTGAGGGTATATTACCACTGAGTGTATATTACCACTTCCTGACACGTGCTCTGAGCGCAGCAGAGGCTAAGCCCTGGGTCTGGGCTTTGCGGGGCTGCCTCACTGAGCTCACCACCTCCTCAAATTTTCCAGATGAGAATCAGAGGTTTAGAGTGAGACTACGTAATTTGTTCAAACTAATACAGCAGGTGAGAGGAGAGCAGGAATTATACCCGGGGTCTGTGTAAGTCCACGGCCCTGCCCAGCCTCTGGCTTGGACAAGGACAGCCCTCCTAGGCCAACTGCATTCCCCCAAGTCAGTCCTACTCCGCTCTGCTCTCCATGCATGTTTCTGTTTTTAAAATATACATGATATTTTGCAACAAGATGGATTAACCTCAAACACATTATGCTGAGCGAAAGAAGCCAGACACCACAAAGACTGCATATTGTATGACTCCATTTACATGAAGTTTCTGGAGAAGGCAAAACAATAAAGACAGAAGGCAAATCCTTGGTTGCATGGGGCTGGGATGGTCACAGGCATGGGGGACTTTCTAGAATGATGGAAGTGTCCTAAAACCGGACTGTGGTAATGCTTGCACAGCTGTATGAATTTACTAAAAATCAAGAAACTATAGGATAGGTGAACTGTATGACATGTAAACGTATACCTCTTCAATAAAGCTGTTTCTCAAAAGTAATTGTACACACTTTAAAAGTATATCAAATGAAAGGTGGTCTCTCAGAAATGTAATGACTCTGCCCTTGACCCTCCATCATCATACCTTCTCCTCCCTACTCCGACGTGTGTGAGTCCTAGACTTCTCCCTCTCCCTCCCTGCTTCCTCCTGGCTGCAGGATGCGGATGTTCTCAAAGCCTTCCCGGATGAGGTGGAGTCCCCTTCCTTTCCGCTCCAGCCCCCAGCTCGAGACCAGCAGAGGGGAGGAGGCACCAGCATTCTCCCAGCCCCTCACCCCTCCTGCTGTTCTCAAACCACTCCCATCCTACTGCCAACACGCCAGACCTCCTCCTTCAGTGCCCCACTGCCCAGCAGTGACCTCAAACCGCCCCCAAGCCCCCTTCTCCTAGTGACGCCTGGCTCACATCTGCCTGTCCGCCAACTCCCACCATCCTCAGCGTCCTCCTGTTGGCCTGGGCAAGGGTGAACTTCACCTTCAGTCCACTTAACACCACCCCCTGCTGACCCCACTGGGCCTTATACTTTCCTTCTCGGCGTGCTCAAATCTCTGCCCTAAAATAAACCCTCCTCCAGTCCTGTTCCTCCCCTGGTGACCTACATACTTCTTTTTCCCCCTTACAAGCCTGTCGGAAGACTAGATGGTACAGCTGTCCCCGTGTGCAGCTTAGCTTGCACCGCGGGGCCTCTCTCTCTGTCCTCCATGCACTGCAGCCTGGCTTCTGCCTCTGCCACTGCAGAAGCCTGTCCTCCCAAGACCTTCCCCTCAGCACTCAAGAGGCCGCACGCCCCATCAGCATCACCCCAGACCAACCAACTCCCTCTCTGTCATCCCATTATCCCAGCCAAAACTGGAAAACAGAGAAATCCAATTCGGTTTAACCAACATAGGTTAAATAACCATCAGAAAGCACAGAAAAGTTCTCTGCAGTGATTTAATTGTGCCTGGTGTACTAACCTTCCCTAAACAAAAGAAATTTGTGATAATGAATGCTGTGTTCACTCAAGGAAAATATAAACCCCTATAAAAATGTAAGTTTAAAAGTCTGTGTAGAGGGGCTTCCCTGGTGGCTCAGTGGTTAAGAATCCTCCTGTCGATGCAGGGGACACGGGTTCGATCCTTGGTCTGGGAAGATCCCACATTCCGCGGAGCAACTCAGCCTGTGCACCACAACTACTGAGCCTGTGCTCTAGAGCCCATGAGCCACAACTACTGAGCCCACATGCCACAACTACTGAAGCCCGCGTGCCTAGAGCCCGTGCTCCACAACGAGAGAAGCCACCGCAGTGAGAAGTCCCCGCTTGCTGCAACTAGAGAAAGCCCACGCACAGCAATGAAGACCCAACACAGACGAAAATAAATAAATAAATAAATAAAATTTATTTTTTAAAAAAAGTCTGTGTAGAAAAAAAAAGTCTGTGTAGGTTCTAGGCGAAAAGTTCTTTCAAATACTGTTTTAGTGCTTGGCCTCCAAAGTCGAGACGGCAAATGTTGGCAGTTGGCTGAGAAGAGAACCCGTCCGGCTGGGATATGGGCTGAGGCCAGAGATGATTCAGCACCCACGTTTCCTCTTCACAGCCTCAGTGCCAGCATCCTCCCTCATTCAGGGATGAAAATTTCAGTCTGTGGCCACTTCTTTTTGCCTTGCTTGCCTCATTCCATTTTGATATGGAATATTTTACCCAGGGAAACTAGCAACACTTAAAAATGTTTTCTGGGGCAAAGGTTAATCGGATACCTATACTTAATAATATTTAACCAATACATGCTTTTTTAAGTTGGTTGTATAAAAACCAGGGTGGCTGATGAAGCAGCCTATCCACTATCAGTGACCCATATTTAACACCGCATCTTTCTGACTCATGGTTAGAGAGGGAGGAGAAAACTGAGCTGGGCAGTTAGTACTCGGGTTGCTCCTCTTTAACTGGGTCAGGTCTGGGTTAAGCATTAAAAAGAAAAGGGATCATTTTGCCATAAGAATTTTTCAATCAAGCCAAATTTCCTATTCAGCTAACATACAAAAAGCTTTCAAGAAATAAGTCATTCAGTAATCATCCAATTATAGAGCCAGCAGGAAGTTCATCTAAACCAACCCCTATTTAACAGGTATGAAACTGACACCCTGGGAGGGAAATGCACGTGAGGCAGCCCCGCTAGGCCCTCAGGAACACAGATGCCAGGTCCGTGCTGTCTAATACAGCAGCCGCTGGCCACACTTGGTGATGGAGCACTTCGACTATGACCAGTCCAAACTGAATGTAACATGAAGGTAAACGTGCACTGGATTTTGATGACTTAATTTTTTTTTTAAATGTAAAGTATCTCATTAGTAACTTTTTATATTGATTACAAATGAAATGATGATAGTTTAGCTATATTGGGTTAAAGAGGACATATGAAAGTTAATTTCACCTGTTTCTTTTTAGTTTAAAAAAAACAAAAATGTGGCTACTAGAAAATTTACCACGACACAGGTGGCTCTCCTGTTGGACGGCGCTGCTCTGGAGCTACTCACTCTGGGTTTGAATCCCGGCTTGACCACTTGCCATCTGGGCCACGTTGGGTTGAAGTACTGACCTTTTCAAAGCCTCAGTTCATGCATCCATAAAAAGGGAACAAGAACCAGATCTACTGCACGTAACCCCACAATGGTTAAATGAATTAATTTGTGTAAAGGGCTCTTAGATGTAAGCCCAGCACCTACTGTGATCATCTGTGCATCTTGTCTCTGAGAACTGAAAGATTCAATGACTTTTTTCTCTTTTTCAAATTTTCTTACTCTTTTTAAAAAAATTTTTTAATTAAAAAAATTTTTTTTAATATTTATTTATTTGGTTGCACCAGGTCTTAGTTGTGGCAGGCGAGTTCCTTAGTTGTGGCTCGCCAGCTCCTCAGTTGCAGCATGTGGGCTCCTTAGTTGTAGCACGTGGGCTCCTTAGTTGTGGCATGTGAACTCTTAGTTGCGGCATGCATGTGGGATCTAGTTCCCTGAGTAGGGATCGAACCCGGGCCCCCTGCATTGGGAGCGTGGAGCCTTATCCACCGCACCACCAGGGAAGTCCCTAAAATTATTTATTTATTTATTTATTTATTTATTTATTTTTGCTGCAGCGCACAGCTTGCAGGATCTTAGTTCCCCAACCAGGGATTGAATCCGGATGCTCAGCAGTGAAAGCGTGCAGTCCTCACCACCGAACCACCAGGGAATTCCCTCAATGACTTTTTTTTTTTTTTTTTTTTTTGCAGTACGCGGGCCTCTCACTGCTGTGGCCTCTCCCGCTGCGGAGCACAGGCTCCGGACGCGCAGGCTCAGCGGCCATGGCTCACAGGCCTAGCCGCTCCACGGCATGCGGGATCTTCCTGGAGCGGGGCACGAACCCGCGTCCCCTGCACTGGCAGGCAGACTCTCAACCACTGCGCCACCAGGGAAGCCCTCAAAGACGTTTTTAATAACAACTTTATTAAGGTATAATTTACATACCATAAAAGTCAACCTTTTAAAATATACAATTCAGTGGTTTCCAGTATATTCACAAAGTCATGCAACCATCACCACTATCAAATTCCAGAACATTTTCATCACCCCCAAAAGAGACCCATACCCATTAGCAGTCTACCTCTGCCCAGACCTTGGCAACTACTAATCTACATTCCGTTTCTCTAGATTTCCCTACGCCAGACTTTCATATATAAATGGAATCCTATGGTCCTTTGTGACGGGCTTCTCTCACTTAGCATAATGTTTTAAGGTTCAGCCATGTTGAAGCATGTATACAGTACCTTGTTGTTTTTTATGGCCAAATGTATGGATGGACTACATTTTGTTTACCCATTTATCAGCTGATGGACACTTGGACTGTTTCCACTTTTTGGTTAACGTGAACAAAACTGCTCTAATCATCTGAGTACAAGTCTTAGGGGGGACGTATGTGTTTATTTATTTTAGTATATACCTAAAGAGTGAAATGCTGGGTCATATGGTAACTGTGTGTTGAAACTTTCGAAGAACTGCCAGACTGTTTTCCGAAGCAGCTGCGCCATTTTACATTCTCACCTGGAGGCTGCGCTTCTAATGTATTTACGAATATAGATTCTTTCCGCTCTGATTTCTGCCAGGCTGATTTGCTGGGGATGCCAGGAAAGATGAGGAGAAAGGGGTAAGGGCACAGCAGCAGGGCAGAGGCGTGGAGGGCAAAGAGGCCTCGCGATGCTTTGACCAGAGTCCCGTCGGCACCTCAACTTGCTGTGTGGCCTCGGGCGAGTCACCTCCTCTCTTCAAGTCTCAGTTTCCTTATTTATAAAATGAAGGCATTAGACCAGTGGGTCTCAACTGGGGACATCTGGCAAAGGCTGGAGACAACTTTGGTCATGACAGTGGGTTGGGTGATGCTCCTGGTATCTAGAGGGCAGAGGTCAAGGATGCTGGTAAACATCCTACAATGTGCAGGACAGCCCCCCAACAATAAAGAATTACCTGGACCCAAGTGTCAATAGTGCCAAGGTTGAGAAACCCTGCATTAGACTGAGGTGACCCCAGATGGGCCACTTTGAGAAACTGCCAAAATGTTTTCCAAAATGGCTGTACCATTTCATAATCCACTCAGCAATGTGGGAGGGTTCCCATTTCTCCATATCCTCACCAACACACTTATTTTTGCCAACCTAATAGGAATATAAATGGCTTTTTAAAAAGTCTGTTCTAGTAACAATGTCCAGGATTGTTTACAGAATGCCAGTGTCATAAAGGAAACGATTAGGCATTTTCTTACCTGGTGCCTATAATTATACCAGCCATTTGATCCTGCGACAATCACCACCCAGTGCTTGCCTCCGTCCTCAGGATCGTCCACGGGAATAGCACCGACTCCCAGGACCAAGCTAAGCAACACAGCGACTTCCCAAATCATTCTGCGCCTTGGAGTTCCACTGCAGAAATCTGGGAAGAGAAAGGCTGAGTCAAGCAAAAAAGGAATGACATGAACAGAAGAACATTGCTGGCCCCTAAGAAAAGATCACAGCAAATGGGTCAAAAAGACAAGACGATTTAGTCATCAGACACAACATGCTGAGGATAAAAATGATGACAGAGCAGAATTTTATTCTTAGCTCTGCGGCCCTTTTCCCCAGGGGGAGCAGGGGGCTGCCCAAAGCTCCCAACCTTCACTGTGGGTTGAAGTTATGAGTATAAACCAAAGAATATTGAGAAAGCTCTTGGGGCAACCTTTTAAAGTTTTTGTCACAACTTGGAACGTGGCAGACAAAATTCATCAACAAACTTGACTGTGTTGGAAAAACGCCGACCACATGCTATGAACTGTCTGTCAGAAAACAGACATATAATGTGTGCATAGCAAAATGTGGAAGGCAGACAAAATTTAACAGCAGTTATTCCTGGGTGGTAGGTGGAATTAAGGATGATCTTTATTTTTGTCTCTTTTACTACAATTAATATATATTAATTATACAATAAAGTTTGTAAAAATTCAACATACATTCAATATAAACACGGGGGGCGGGGGCAATTTATGTTTGTGAGTTATCTGGATAAGCTATAGTCTAACACTGGCAGCCCAAATGAATGTCTTTGCATAACACTTACAACCCATTTACATTATTCTGTACAAGGGGCAGGGCAAATATTTTAATCCTTGTTTTACAGGATGGGGAGGTGGAAGCACGAGAGAAGTGACTTGCCCAATATCTATAGACAGTCAGCTCTGGGCAGAGATCAGAACCAATGCCTTCGGAATTCCTGGTCCAGCCTTTCTGCTACATGGTTCTGCATCTCAAGACTTTATTCTTAATGAAGTACATGCCCAATTTTATACTTCATTGCCAAAACTTTAGAGGGCTTTAAAGCACAGAAGGCAAGACTGAGGCCACTTTGCATTACTCAGACAAGGATGTTATCTTACTGCCCTGTGTCCTGACTATGTTATTTTAAAAAACAGCCTTCCTGTGACAGAAGCCAGGCCTGTCACTCTGAGACAAGAGGAAAAACAGTCTTTGAGCATCTCAGTCTGCTCTGAGATACAGGGACTCAGAGCAGAACAAAGTCTAGGAGGCTAACCTCTGCCTCCGATGCCTTTTGACAAAACAGAGCTCATTCACTCATTCACTCATTTATTCACTCATTCATTCACCCACTCGGCCAGAGTCTCCTGAACTCCAGCCCTGCCAAACAAAGCGCTGGGTGCCAGGAACGCAGCAGGGACAGGACAAAGCCTCTGTCCTCACGGATCGCACAGCCAGCTAAGGCATGAACCACGTCTAAGCCTAAGAAACCATCCTCAGCATCTGTGCCTGACACTGTGCTGAGACTCAAAATGATGGATTTCCCCCCAGGTGAAAGAACAGGAAGCCCTGAGTCTGGTAAAAGTTTAAAAAAGTAAAAGCACCTTGGGCCAGCGCTTCTCCAACTTGACTGTACGCCGAGATCACCTGGGGGGCTTGTACGAAGGCAGATTCTGATTCAGTAGGCCTGGGCAGGGCCTGAGACTCTGCATTTCTGACAAGCTCTGGGTGATGCCCAGGACAACACGTGGACTCACAGCAGGCCTCTTCCTTAACCCTGGCAGGCTCTAGTCGGCTCCGCCCAGAAGCCTGGCATCCCCGTCAAGAAACCACACTACTCTATCCCCCGGATAACTCCTCCCAAGAACTCAGTTCTTAATGTGTAAGAATTAAGAATCTGACTTGGTGCTAGATCCAGGTTTCTTTAGGTCCACTGCAAGGTCATGGATGTACAGGTAACTACGATAACGTGCCCCAGGTTTGTTTTCAAGATTGTCTTGAAACGGTCAAGGTGCGTAACAGATGAGGGCGGTGGACTGCCTAGGCTGCCCCAACACTGGAACCTGCTGCTCTGTTAATATGTTAGCGTGTATCGGAGGATGCTCTCCCAAGTCCACTCGACCTGCCCAGGGCTCACCATGGGGCAATAAAAGGTGAAGTTATACAAATGTATGAAGCAGCAGCAGTGAGGTCAGGCAAGAGACAGCCAAACTCCCATCCCCAGAGCTCTGCAGTGGCCTCCAAACGGGAGGGGAGGTGTGCCAGTGACTGCTGAGGTCCTCCAACCAGCAGCCTCCTGGCTGCCGCCAAGCCTCCCAGGAAGCCGTCCCATGCGGAAGGGGTCGGCGAACTTTTTCTGTAAAGGGTTGGAAAGTAAGTATTTTCAGCTTTGCAGGTCACACCATTTCCATCACAACTCTTCAATGCCCACTGTATCACGAAAGCAGCCAGAGACAATACGGAAACCAGTAGACATGGCTCCGTTCCGGTAAAACTGAAACAACAGGGAGCCAGAATGTGCTCTCGGCCCACATGACTGGTACAGCCTGGGGTTTTTATCATCTTTCACCGACAATCATGAAACAGGCTCTCTGGTTTGCACACCACTCTCTTCTGAGTTTTGATCATGTGACTTAATCCTGAAGGGGCTCATTCCTCTGGAGACACTGGTGTGTGACTTTTCCCCCCTCTTTTTTTTTTTCCTGTGCCTCACAGCATGCAGCATCTTAGTTCCCCTGACCAGGGATCGAACTCGTGGCCCCTGCAGTGGAAGCGTGGATCCTTAACCACTGGACCACGAGGGACGTCCTCCCCCTTCACATTTAAATAAAATACTAAAATTGAACGGTTGCCTGACTGTGAACAACAGAATAGACATCACCAGCTCAACTGCCTAAATTAGCAAACAAAAAACACCACCAGGTTATTTTTACAAGTTCCAGTTTACCTTTCATTCTTCTACTAAAATACTAGCAAGTTACTCCTCGGTGAGGCAAAGTACCTTATTCATACACAAGTGATATTTTCATGGTTAACATTTGGCGATGGTTCCTGTCTATCTTCTTTTTCCTTCTTCTTCTTATAAACACAGAGTTGTGGTTCCTTGAACACAACGCCAAGTTAAAAGCCTCACAGGGACTTCCCTGGTGGCGCGGTGGTTAAGAATCCGCCTGCCAATGCAGGCGACACGGGTTCGAGCTCTGGTCAGAGAAGATCCCACATGTCGCAGAGCAACTAAGCCCGTGCCCCGCTGAGATTTGAACCCTGGCTATCTGGCTCCAGAGCCAAGCTCTTAATCATTAAACCAAACAGCCTCCTTAAAAAATAATGTTTTTCAATGTAGTTTGGAGCTTCCCTGGTGGCGCAGGTGTTAAGAATCCGCCTGCCAATGCAGGCGACACGGGTTCGAGCCCTGGTCAGAGAAGATCCCACATGTCGCAGAGCAACTAAGCCCATGCGCCACAACCACTGAGCCTGTGCTCTAGAGCCCACGCACCACGACTACTGAGCCCGCGTGCCACAACTACTGAAGCCCGCACGCCTAGAGCCCGTGCTCCAACAAGAGAAGCCACCGCAATGAGAATCCCACGCACCGTAATGAAGAGTAGCCCCTGCTCACCGCAACTGGAGAAAGCCTGAGTGCAGCGACGAACACCCAACGCAGCCAAAAATAAATAAATAAAATAAATAAATTTTTAAAATAAATAAATAAAAGCCTCACAGTGCGACACTGATTGGGAAATGCCACTTAAAAAAACATACTAATGCTATTCTGGGAAACATATTGGGGCCTCGGGCAAAGGAAAGAGGTGAAAGTAATATAATCCTTCCACTGCCCTCAGCAATGAATACATCTCAAAGCAGCAGGTCTCAGACGGAAGTTTCCTGGTCAGCAATATTCCTGACAAAGTCAAAACATGAAAACAAAGTCATAATCTTGCCGCATACCTATTATTCTTGTTTCATCAGAGTGAAAAGTTCATGAAGAAAAAGTAAATGATCCCTGCCAAACTAGCCCTTGGCGACTGCTATTTTTTGCTCGTGGTCCTCCATGGCACCAGTCACACAGGCGTTGTCATCTACTTCTTCCTGTCTACCCGCCCATCTATCCAACAAACACGGCCTGAGCGCCCACCAGGTGCTCACAGGCACTGAACAGGGCGCCAAACAGATGAAACCCTTCGCAGAGCTGACATTCTAGCAGGAAGAGACAGACCGTTCAAACACACAGGTTGTCCGGTGGTGAGTGCTGGGGAAGAAATAAAGGCGGGGGAGGCAGTCCCGGTGGGAGCGGCAGGTATCATTTTCAAAAGGGGAAGATTTTAAGAAGGTAAGGGAGCCCGCCTGTGTGTAGCAGCAAAACCCTGGAAGCAACATAAACGGTCATCTACAGGAGCCTGCCTAGTTACATCAATTGTGATACATCCTTGTATAATGGGATACAGTGACACCTTTAAAAGAGGAAGGGCAGTTTTTAACGTGCCAAGCGTGGAAAGACCTCCAAGGGGATGGTTAGGGGTATGTGTTCAGTTCTGCTAACCGTTTGCAGGGAGACAATGACCCAGGTAGTTTTTGCTCTAACCAGGGGCGGGACAGAAGTCTCCCCAAGAGTGCTCTGTGTTGCTGCACGCTGTGGGAGAGTGGGACATGGACGTGTCTACGAGCCATGCAGTGTGTGAGGCACTTTACCATCCTCACAAAGGCCTGTGAGCAGTCTCATTACTCCCTTCAGCTGAGACGGACTCGCAGAGGTGGAGAAACTAGGTAGAGAGTGGCACTGCTGGGTGACACACAGATCTCATTCCAAAGATTGCTTCTTCCACTACACCACCTCGCTTGTCACAAAAAAGCACTGTTTACGTGACTATCTGGGAGACCCTGCAACCACAGATGGGAGCGCTACACCCCACACCCCAGGGCCTCCAAGTTTCCCCCAGTAGCAGGATACCCACAGTGCTCTTTACCACCCCACTATTTTATTTTATTTATTTACTTTTTTTAAACAAATTTTATTTATTTTTGGCTGCATTGCGTCTTTGTTGCGGTGCGCGGGCTTCTCATTGCGGTGGCTTCTCTTGTTGCGGGGCACGGGCTCTAGGCAC
>NC_041224.1:171280463-171326925 GCF_002837175.3 Physeter macrocephalus
GGCTTCTCTTGTTGCGGAGCACGGGCTCTAGGCACGTGGGCTTCAGTAGTTGTGGCACTCAGGCTCAGTAGTTGTGGCTCACGGGCTCTAGAGCGCAGGCTCAGTAGTTGTGGCGCACGGGCTTAGTTGCTCCGCGGCATGTGGGATCTTCCCGGACCAGGGCTCGAACCCGTGTACCCGGCATTGGCAGGCAGATTCTTAACCACTGTGCCACCAGGAAAGCCCCCACCCCACTATTTTAAAGCGCTTGTCGGTAATAGGTTATAAAGAGCTCTTAGAAGAAGAACCCGTCAAAGGAGAACCTGAACCACACAAAGTCAAAGTCAACGGACAAGCCTTTACAAATGAATTTCAGCAGCCTCCAAGGGCAGATCCTCACTGGTTCCACTGGTCCTGCGACCCTCTCAGGCTACAGGGCTACATGAGGTCAGTGATTCAACTGAAGGACTCCACTTGACTTCGGGAGGTGTACCATCAAGTGGGGTTTATCCATTTGGGAGGTTTGGGACAGAATGCCCATTCTAGATCAACCGTTACCAGCAGTGCAAGTAATAGGCTACCGTTAGAGGACCATCTAAATAGCAGAACCAAGTTCAACTCCATGTCTGACACCAAAGCCCAAACCGTAACCACCATTATGACCTCCCACCATCAGCCCTGCACTTGCTACTTGCTCTGGATTAGAGACAGCGAACCATCAAAGCCAGGAGAAGCAGCTGGGCAGACAATGGTATCTGTGAAGAGCCTTCCAAACCTACAGGTTTTTGATCCTGCTCTCTGTTCCCTGGGGGCTTACAACAAAATCATCATGCAAGTGGTCCCTGGCTGACAACATGCAAGGGAGACAAGGACAGATGACAAGGAGCCCTCCTTCACCAAACTTAAGTCAAGCTCCTCTGAGCCCTCTTCCCAACTAGACCTCGGCCTGCTGAGCCCAGGTTTAGCAAGAATCCTGCAAGAACCTCCCATCTTTGACATCTAATCAAGCTCCTCTTATTAATTTTTCAGCCACTGACCCTCCCACTCTGCCTACTGGTGATACGTCTCAGCTGTCCTTGATGTATTTGGAGTTGAACTCAGTTCTATACTGAAGTCTCTCTCTTCTAATGCAACAGCTGGAATAAAATCCATCTTGCCATTTTTTTTTTTTTTTTTTTTTTTTTTTGTGGTACGCGGGCCTCTCACTGTTGTGGCCTCTCCCGCTGCGGAGCACAGGCTCTGGACGCGCAGGCTCAGCGGCCATGGCTCACGCGCCCAGCCGCTTCGCGGCATGTGGGATCTTCCCGGACCGGGGCACGAACCCGCGTCCCCTGCATCGGCAGGCGGACTCTCAACCACTGCGCCACCAGGGAAGCCCCCATCTTGCCATTTTTTAACAAATGTCAGGTGCAATTATTCTTTAATATCGTACAGGTAGTTACTAAGTCAAGGGAGACCCTCTCTGGGCCTTAATTGTCCATCTCTGAAATGAGACGGTAGAACTAAACTATTAAGGGCCCATTCAGTTCTCAAATCCTTTGATTTCCTGTTTCAAGAGTGAAATAAAAAAATAATAAGCCAAATAGGTCTTATCTCAAATCTCAAACAAAATACGGATTTTGTTCAAGTTAGTTAATCAAACTTTTTTCCATAGGGAAAATTTCTGATTCAGTGGCAAAGCAGATTCTAGATTAGAGCATGTCCTTCAAGGTTATCTAATTCTGATTCTATGGAAATTTTTTTCACAACTCTGCAAACCATGGACACTAGCAATGCTAGTAATTCATGTCTAAAGATATGCAAATGAATTCTATCAAGTGAAGGTTCAAGTGACTCCCCTAGTGAAAGAATGAAGCCAGGCTTCACAATGCACATTTCAGCATTTCTAATCTACAAATGTACTTTGGAATCTCCTTTGAACTGGCTGTAATACCTCACTGAATCTCCTCATTAATAAGGTAAATACAATCTTCAACACTTGTTCATTTTTATATCTGTAGAGAATTGACTTTACTTTGTAAAAATTATCTTTTAACATTACAAAAGGTACTAGCAGCTATATCATATTTCAAAATAGATATAGTTAAGAAAGCATTTTTTATTTATTTATTTATTTAAAATTTTTTACATCAAGGATTTTTTTTTTTGACATCTTTATCGGAGTATAATTGCTTTACAATGGTGTGTTAGTTTCTGCTGTATAACAGAGTGAATCAGCTATTCGTATACATATATCCCCATATGCCCTCCCTCTTGCATCTCCCTCCCACCCTCCCTATCCCACCCCTCTAGGTGGTCACAAAGCACCGAGCTGATCTCCCTGTGCTATGCCACTGCTTCTCACTAGCTATCTATTTTACATTTGGTAGTGTATATATGTCAATGCCACTCTCCCACTTCATTCCAGCTTACCCTTCCCCCTCCCTACATTTTTTAAATCTACTAATGATTAGAATTAGGAATCTAGCAAAGTAAAATTTGACCAATGGTTAATGGTTTTTCCACAGTTTTATTTTCACTGCTTTTATTGGCACTTGAATTCCTTTTTTTGAATTTCTTCCAAATTACTATATTTTGAAACCTGGGATTAATAAAAGTTTGTAGTCTTTTCCCAAAATCAATGAACATGACTTTTATAGCCAGATGTTAATTATTAAGTTTAATTTTGCTATAATTTACATTTTACAAAATTGAAGGATACACATTAAACTACAGAAATGTACAAAGTATAACATAAAATACCTGTTACCATCATCCAGATCATCAACTGTTAATATTCTGTAAATCCGTGAACCCTCTTTCCCCATAAACAAAACATTACAGAAAAAATAGTCCCCCATGTCCTGTCCCATTCTCCCCATACCACAAGGTAACCACTACCGTAAGTTATTTCGTTCCAATCAATTTATTATACTTTAAAAAATATATATCCACTTTATAAACATTCCCCTACCAGCAGACATTTAGGCTGTTTCAATTTTTTTACTATTACAAACAATGCTGCAAAAACATTCTTATACTCATCTCCTTGTATACAAATGTCTCTTTCTCTAAGGTACTCTAGGAGTAGAACCACTGAGTCTTAAGATATACCTATTTGGTGGCGCAGTGGTTAAGAATCTGCCTGCCAATGCAGGGGACATGGGTTCGAGCCCTGGTCCGGAAAGATCCCACACGCCGCAGAGCAACTAAGCTCGTGCGCCACAACTACTGAGCCTGTGCTCTAGCGCCCGTGAGCCACAACTATAGAGCCTGCATGCTGCAACTACTGAGGCCTGCGCACCTAGAGCCCGTGCTCCACACAAGAGAAGCCACCGCAATGAGAAGCCCACTCACCGCAACGAAGAGTAGCCCCCACTCGCCGCAACTAAAGAAAGCCCACGTGCAGCAACGAAAACCCAACGCAGACAAAAATAAAATTAAAAAAAAAATGATATACCTATTTTGCTAGCAGCCGTACTGTTCTAAGATACTCTTCCAAATTTCTATCATCTCTTGAGAGTATCAAACTTCATAATTCCTAATCTGATAGATATAAAGTGATCTAATTATGGGGTTTAATTTGTGTCACCTGGATTACAGGAAAATTCAAGTCTTATATGTTTAACCATTCAGATTTCAACATCCTCGACATATGTGATAATTTCCCCATCCTAAACTGGGATTCGAATTTTGGTCTACAAAGCAACGTCTGCAGTTTAAGGGGGAAAAAAAATGCTGGTAATTTCCTTAAAAGATAGTCATAGGTGGAAAACTCAAGAGACAGCATTCGCTTCAGTATATTTTTACTGAACAATACTGGGTATGGTGTTCACCTCCTTAACAGTTCACAACCCTTTTCTCATCTTCTCTCCCTTCCCACTGCAACTGTCTTTAAAACCCTCAGCAATTCTCCTGGGAATTACTGCAATGAGCTCCCCGGTGTGGCCTCTCTCCAACACTTGTCCACATTGGAGAGTATCTAAGATACACATCTACTAAATTCGGCTTCCAGGGCTTTCAGGACAAAATCCAAATCTCTTACAGCAGCACAGGAGGTCCTGCAAGATGTGCCTCTCTGTTCTCCACTATCCACATGAAATCCCTTGCTCCAACCAGGCTCCGGAACTCCAGCTCCAAAATTGGTGCTATTTCCCTGCCTTCATCATGCTGTTTTCCAGGCGAAACGCTCTTCTCCTTCATCTCATTAGCTCCTGCCCGTCCCTCAAACTCCATTCAATCATTCCCTTCTCTGCAAAGTTCTATCTCTTCCCACAAGTCAGGGTTAGATGCTGCTCCTGGAACACTGGAATGGTTCACTGTAGACTGCCTCTCCCCTTTACGAAATAATCCCTGCTCGAAAAGCTTAGTAAGGCTCAATATATGTTTGCTAACTAATGCAGCCCTGGAGTAAAGAAAGCGGGGCTACTCCACTCACTACATACCACAGGGCAACTCTCAAATCCTGGGCATTTATTTTCACCTCTCAAACGAAGCACATGACACAAAGTTCCTTCTCCCAGCCCCCAGATTCTGCAATTCTTGGCTCTGAATAACACATGTGGGTATAACTTCAACTCTAATAATTAGGAGAGGGGACCAAATCCAGACAACTTTCACTTCCAAGGTTGATGTGAATCATCCTGTAACTCCCACCAGCTCAAGCCTCTGAGACGTAGAGCTTTCCTGTTTTCTCAGAAGGGATGTTTTTATACGTTTGGGTATATTAGTTGTGGTGATAACATAACCCCTTCCCCCTTGGACTACTGAGTCCTCTGCATTACAAGCCTCAACAGCTTGACCTGTTCCTAGACTGTGAAGATGGGAACCAGGCCCCAGACCCCTCCCGGCACTCTCTGGCTATGAGACCTTAGTAAATGTGCTCTCGTCTCCGGTCTGTTTCTCTCTGAGCTCGGAGCGGCCAGGGGTTCCAGCCAGAGCACGCGCAACAGGAGCCCCACCCCGCCAACCAAAAACCTCACAGCATGGCGGGCTGAGAGGTCGCAGGGTTTCCCTCGGGATTCACCGCTGGCAGAAACTCCCTTTCGCTAGGTGAGAAATGGATTACTCAGAAAAGGCCAGGGAAACTGAAAATCCCCGCCTTGAAGCCAAGAGCTGCGGCAAATGGGCGACCCTAGTCCGGGGCTTGGGACGCGGCCGCAGTCCCCTGCCAGGAATCACGGTTACCTGCGGTGGGACCGTGGGAACTCCTCGCGACGCGCCGTCCCCAACCAGCCACCTTCCGACCGCAGCCCTGCAGTGATTGCAGACCAGCGTCCTCTCTCCCCGCTTTGAGGGTCTGCTGCGCCGTGGTGATTGGCGGAGCTTCGGGGCGGGGCGTCTTCGAAAGCCAATGGGAGGCTGGAAAGAGGCCGGAGAGTCGCAGGGACTACGAGTCCCAGCGTGCACCCGCAGGGCCTTCTGAGCTCGGAGGCTAGAGAAACCCAGGGAGGCGGGTACGCAGTGAGCTAGGGCTGGGTGGGTGGGGACGGGGGTCCTGGGGTCCGTGGGAACAGGGGGCGCAGTGATTCCACCCAAGGATCAAAGCCAGCGCGCGGAGCACTTTAACCTTCAGTTTCCAAACTTGTGCACTTATTGGAACCACCTAGAGTAGCTTCAGAGACGCTGATACCTCCGTCTCACCCTAGAGACTGTGAGTTCATTGGTCTGCGTGTGGCCTGGGTTTTGGAATCTTTAAAGAGCCCCAGGAGATTCGATGTGCAGATCCGTTTCATGCTCGTAACACCCCTACGAGAGGGAGGAACTATTAGCGTACACATAGGGCAACGGAGGGAAGTTTTGTCAGGGAGGTTAATTTTCTGAAGGTCACACACCTCTGAAGTGGCAGAGCCAGAATTCGGAGCCAGGCAGTCTAGTTGCAGAATCCCGTGCTTTTAATCCATATGCAATGCTACTTCTCAGACGGTTGGTATTATCTCACAGGGAGAGAAAAATGAAATACTACACATACAAAGTGCCATGTTGTGGAGCACAGAAAGTTGAGTTGAATTATTGTGAGGGAATAAGTCCAGTTTTGCCCAAGAACATCAAGACGTCAAGTGCAAGGTATAGGACTACATTCATGGGTTGTCTTTTTTTTTTTTTTTTTTTTTTGGCGGGGCAGTTTATAGGATCTTAGTTCCCTGACTAGGGATTGAACCCAGGCCCTTGGCAGTGAAAGTACAGAGGCATAACCACTGTACCGCCAGGGAATTCCCTGATCTTCTTTTATAATCTTCTTTTACAGTAAATCATGGGTCAGCATACTACCGTGGGCCTACTGCCTATTTTGTGAATAAAAGTCTATAAGAGCACAGCCTCAGTAATTCCCTGGCAGTACAGTGGTTAGGACTCCATGCTTTCACTGCTGGGGCCGGGTTCAATCCCTGGTCAGGGAACTAAGATCCCACAAGCTGCCGGTGCTGCCAAAAAGAAAAAAAGAACACAGCCACACGCATTGGTTTAGGTATGGCTGTTTTGGGGAACAAGGCAGAGATGAGTATTTATAGGAGAGACTATATGGCCCACAAAAGAATATATATACTGTCTGACCATTTACAGAAAAAGCTTATCCACCCTGAGTTAAGCAGCTGGCCCCAGATCACAGCTCCGAAGTGAACATGGGCTTCAAGCTCAGGTCTATCCTAGCCCAAGGTCAATTCTCATGACCACTATGCTTTCACAGTCATCCTTAATGGGTAGCATTAACATTATATGCCAGGTGTAACTGAACATGGAGAGAATTAGGATTCTGTCCCTTACCCTAGTAAACTTACTGTCTAGTAAGAGAGGCAGAGTGTCCTTAACCACTCCCGCAACTCACCCAGAATAAATGGCGACCTCTGGCTGGTGAGGCTTTCACAAGTGAAATGGAATAAAAATAGTGGCCTGGTGCCAGGCAGGTTTAGGCAAACAAAGAGCCGGGGGTAGCCCCCTCAGTCTCCCTCAGCATCATTGTGGGCTGAGAGCTCAGAGTTAGGACAAGAGAAGGTGGCTGAAAGTTGAGGACCATGGGGGGTTGGCGGTGGCTGGGGGTTGCCATGGTGACGGTCAGGTAAGCCTTAGAAGAGGCTGTAAGGTGTCTAGCCTAAGCCAGCCACGGGGAGGAGGCTGAGATGCGAGAGGCCTGGAATGGGAACTTGTAGGTGGTGGGCTCTGCCATCAAGCTACCTGAATCCAAATCCCAGTTTTACTACTTACAAGCTGTGCGACCTGAGCAAGTCGCTTAGCTTCTCAGTGCCTGGGTTTCCTAACTGTTGAATGGAAAAAACGGCACCTACTTCATAAGGTCTCTCTGAGGATTAAATTTGTTAACACAGTACTTAGCACCAAGTAAGTGCCCTATAAATATTAGCTACTCCCTGTGTTAATAGGATCTTTGGTTGCTGGGCTATAAATTAAGAATCCCAATTAGGAAAAGAAGATGGGGATCTGACTTTGGGCACTGCCTGGGCTCCTGGTACCCACTCATGGGATGGCAGCAAGGTATGTGCTAATAGGAAGCGCCGGGAGCAGAGAGGTTGGCACCAAAACAGCACACAGGTGGCAGGAAGGTGGCAGGTTCCCCGTGGACATACAGGCATGGGGACCTCCCCATCAAATGCCCCTGGCAGAATTCTCACAAGAAAAGTCACAGTCTGGGACTCTTGCCAGCGTTCCATGCAATCAGAGGTTAATGAGGCTCAGCTGGATATGGATGTGACCGATAACCCTCACCAGAGATAAGGGCCCTGAGTAGCCATGTCAGATTCAGACCCTTTTCTTATCTAATGGTGGGAGATTAAGTGAGAGATTAAGATTATAAAGCAGCAAGAGTTGGGGAGAGTGTGAAAGAAATTGGTTAGGTTTAGACTGAGTTTTTCAACACTTCTCAGCACTACTACATTTGGGGCCCAGTAATTCTTTGTTGGTGGGAAGGTGGGGGCCTGCCCTGCACATTTTAGGATGTTTAACAGCATCCCTAGCCACTACCTATCTGATGCTAGTAGCACCCCTCTCCCAAGTTGTGGCAGCCAAAAATGTCTCCAGACTTTGCCAAAAGTTTCCCCCATGTTGAGAACCTCTGGCTTAGAGAGAAAGAGAGAGCTGAATATATCATTCATGCATGCATTCATTCACTCCATTGATGTGATGGTTCAAGGCCTGGACTGTAGATCCAGACCACCTGGGTTTCAATTCCTTCTCTGCCACACTTCCTGTCTGTGTGACCCTGGGCAATCGTTTCACTTCTCTGTGCTTCGTAGGGTTGTTATAAAGGCCAAATAAAATAATACATGTAATGAAAACAGTTCAGTGTCCAGCCAAGTGTCAGCTATTCACTGAGCGCATGATAAGTGCCTGGACCCCTAGCCTCAGCCCTGAGGGTCCCTACAGTCAATTCCTCCCACCGCAGACAGACTGATCTTATTTTTAAACTTAAATATTTCAACGGAAGTATAATGTACATAGAGGAAAATGCACAAATTATAAATACACTTTCACAAAGCAAACACGTCCGGGTAACCAGCATCCAGATGAAAAACTGAGCCTGGCCAGCACCCCAGAAGCCTCCCTCCCTTGGGCCTTCTTCAGGTGATCTTTTTTTTTTTTTTTTTTTTTTTTTATGTTCCATACCCTCCCTTCCCCTGAGCATTTAACTACACTGTTCCCTGCGGCTCCCAACTCCCTTTGTTTTTATTCTGACCAAGTACGACTTATTCTTTTTTTATTCCTTTTTCTTTTTTTATTGTAGTAAAACATATATAACATAAAATTTGCCATTTTAACCATTTTTATATGTGCAGTTCAATAGCATTAATTACATTCACATTGCTGGGCAACCATCACGACTCTCTATTTCTGAAACTTTTCATCATGATTTCCAGCTCAAAAACCATCCCATCCTTCCAGAATAAAATTCTGCTGGGCTCACATCACCCGCCTAACCACGTGACCTCATTTCCTGCCACATGACTCACTCCACTCCAGCCTGATGGCTTTCTTGCCTTTGTGTATGCAGCTCCCTCTTCCTGGAATGCCCTTCCCCTTCCAGACACATAACTAGCTCCTGCCCAAATGGCACCACCTCCTCAGAGAGGCTGCCCTGGGCCAGCCAACCTAAAATAGCACACAGACCTCTAGCCTTTCTAGTTAGCTATTTACCTAGCTTTATGATCATTCTCAAGCCTTTTACCTAGCTTTATGATCTCACTTTATTTTTTGTTAGTTCATTTCCTGGGGCTCCACTAAAAGTTAAACTGCTTGAGAGCAAGACCCAGTCTATCTTATTTATTTCTATATTCACAGTGCCTAAAAGTGGAGCTGTCGTATAGTAGGTGCTCATTAAGTAAGTATCAATTGAATTAAATGGCATGATACAGGTAAGTGCTGTTTGCTGTGCTCCTGTACTAAGGGGGGGCACCATCTCCTCTTGGTTGTTTTTTGAGGATTTCTAGTAATCAATAAGCATTTATTTACCTCTGTGGTAGGCAGTAGTCTAAGAATGACCCCCATAACCCTCACGCATGTATAATCTGCTCCTCTTTCAGTATGGGTGAAACCTCTGAAGATGATGAGATATCATTCCTGTGATTATATGGCAAAAGGGAGATTATCTGGGCAGGTGAGCCTATTCTAATTGTATGAGCCCTTTAAAAGCAGAATTTTCTCTGGCTAGTGCTAGAGAGAGTCATTGCTGGTTTGAAGATAGAGGGGCCACAGACAGGCAGGCAGCTTAAGGAGCTAAGAGAGGACTCCAGCTGACAGCCAGCAAAGAAATGGGGACATCAGTCCTACAAACTCAAGGAATATAATTCTGCCAACCAGCTGAATAAGCTTGGAAGTGGATTCTTCCCCAGAGCATCCAGGTAGACACCCAGACTGGCCAACACCTGGATTTCAGCCTGTGAGACCCTAAGTGGAGAACCAAATTGAGTTCACCTCTGATGGCCACGAGGCTACATAAGTCTACCCTGTCTCCAGATGCCATTTGGAAAAGAGGAGGGAACAGAAAGTATATTGGTTACAATGCAGAGTCAGCTGCTATGACAAAAACCAAAGTGACAGTGACCACAAACAAGATGGGTTTCTCTCTTGTGAAACACTTCAAGTGTTAGGAGTCCAGGGCTGATAGAGAAGCCCCCTGGTGTTGGGGACCCAGATTCCTTCTGTCTTGAGCTCTCCCATTCCTAGATCGTTGGCTTTATCTGGTCCAAGATGGCTCCACACCATGTCACATTGCAGGCAGCCAGCTGGAAAATGTACATGTATATTACATCCTGCTGGCCAGAACTGAGGCACATAGCCATACCTGGCTTCAAGGGAGGCTCGGAAATGTGGTCTTTAGTTGGGCAGCCATGGACCTGGCTAAAACTCAGGGGTTCTGTTATCAAAGGAAGCAAGAGAGAATGGGTATTTGGGGATATCCAGCCATTTCTGCCACCAAGAAGACAGCCTGAAAGACTAATCAGTTTTCCCCCAAAATCTGAAGGAAAGTGATTTAAACCAGAAGAACCTGAGAAGCCTCTCATTGGCAACTTTAAGCCGTCTTCCTTCCCCTGCCCTTTTACCCTGCAAGATCCAGTTGAAGCAAGTAGAGGAACACAATATTTTCTGCACTTCTGAGGGGCCTGTGTAAATTTTTAACCCTACGAAGAAAGAAAACAGAACTAGGTAAGCTTTGTAGTCCAGCTCTGTTCCAGAACAGCCAGGCAAGCCTGCACATCGCCCTTGGGAGAGGGAGAAGGGAGTTCCATTGCCAACAAGCAGATCTAGCGAGAGGAGCATGAACCTTCTGCAGAGGTTCCGTGAGCACTCAGTAAATTCCAGGTGACGACGGAAGAGGAGGAGGTTGTAGGGTAATCAGAGACAGGCCTGAAGGCAAGGACCTCAGGAGCCCAATTTTAAAATGTCTTTTTCCCCTTTAGTATTAAAGCTGTCATGTTTTTTAAAGCTCACTCAGGACCTGTTAGCAGAGTATTATTTTATCATTTAGTCCTATTTAAAGGATTAATTAACTAATAAAGTCTATGAAGTAGGGACTATTACTATTCCCATTTTACAAATGAAAAAGTGAAGGCTCAGAGAAATTAAGTAAATGGCCCAAAGTCTGTAAGGGAGGTTAGCCTGGAGAGCAGGGGTCAGGAATCGAGCTGGGCCGGGGCTTTTCTCCTCCAAGGATACTGTCAAGGTTGTCTTCATTGCCTAGTGGGGTACGCTTTTCAGAGGACCAAGGTAGAAATTCTGACTGGTCTTAATACAGTTAGTTCTTGAAGGGGAGACACTGAACTGTATAAATGTACGTGTGTGTGTGTGTGTGTGTGTGTGTGTGTGTAAACACAAGTCTTATTGTGAAATCTGAAATCTGTGGCCCACCCAAGGGAAACCCACAGTTTTTCAGACTCATTTCTGGCCACGTTGTACGTCACCACCACAGTCCTGTCTTCTTTTACTTCCTCTTTTTTTCCTCCAAAGTCACTCTTTTAATGTAAGAACATGTGCTTGGGAGAAAAAGTCTTGCTTTGGGCTTGGAGTCAGGCTCAGGTGCAATGCCCTGTGTCTCAGACCACCAAGGCAGAAAAAAATATTTAAAGTTCTTTTGTTTGTTTGCATCAGAGCAATACTGTGGACAATGACTCGCCTGACCCTTTTAACATGACCTTCCATGTAATATTTTGCAGAATAAATCAGGATATACTTGGAAGACAGGGACAGTGCATAGGAACTGTCATGGATCAGTTCCCTAGAAACAAAGCCTGAGAGGTGATCCTTGTGCAAGTGAGTTGTTGAGGGCATGTTCTCAGGAGAAACCTAGAGGGTAGTGGGGGAAAGGGACAGGGCAAAAGAATGAACTCTGAAGAGATATGGATTCAGGAAGAAGTGGGCCTCAGCCTAATCCCACGAGGAGCTCTGAAGCACACCTTGTGCCATAGAGGTTGTTCCACCCACCTTGGCCAGTCATTGGCCATGAAGAGGAAGTATAACCTCCAGGGCATCTCCTGGTGGGGGACAGCTTCCCTTAGCCAAAGGCAGAGTGGGAACCAACCTAAGAAAGGTGCAGAGTGAGCTCTTAGCAGCCAACACCTGGTAGTTTGCTGGCCCAGTGAGGGGATCCTGGGCAGGGCACCAAGAGCATCCACTACACTGGAACCATCACAACTTAAGCGTGATACTAAAGTCGAGTATATATGATAGTTTCTTGGTGTGGTATTCTGGTTACTTATTTATTTTGGTTAATTTTAATAGTCTTTATTTTTTAGAGTAGTTTTAGGTTCACAGCAAAATTGAGCAGAAAGTACAGAGAATTCCATATACCGCCCCACCCCCGTACCCGATATACACACAGCCTCCCAAACAATCAACATCTTGCACCAGAGTAACGCTTTTATGACAACCAATGAATCTACACTGACACATCATTATCACCCAAAATCCATAATTTACATTAGGGTTCACTCTTGGTGTTGTACAGTCTATGGAGTTTGACAAATATATGATGATATTGATCCACCATTACAGTATCATACAGAATAGTTTCACTGCCCTAAAAATCCTCTGTGCTCTGCCTGTTCACCCCTCCCTCCCCCAAACCCCTGGCAACCACTGATCTTTTAACTGTCTCCATAGATTTTTCTTTTCTAGAATGTCACGTATTTGGAATCCTACAGTATGTAGCCTTCTCACATTGGTTTCTTTCACTTAGTAATATGCATTTAAGTTTTTTCCATATCCTTTCATGGCTTGAGAGTTCATTTCTTCTTAGCACTGAATAATATTCCATTGTCTGGATGTACCACAGTTCATTTATCTGTTCATCTACTGAAGGACATTTTAGTTGTTTCCAAGTTTTGGTAATTATGAATAAAGCTGCTATAGACATCCATGTGCAGATTTTGTGTGGACATGAGTTTTCACTCACTTGGAGAAATACCAAGGAGCACAACTGCAGCATCACATGGAAAGAGTATGTTTAGTTCTATAAAAAAATGCCAAACTGTCTTCCAAAGTGGCTATACCTGTACCATTTTGCATTCTCCCCAGCAACGAACAAGAGTTCTTATTCTACATTCTCACCAGCATTTGGTGTCTTCAATGTTTGGGATGTTGGCCATTCTAATAGGTGAGTAGTGGTATCTCATCATTGTTTTAATTTGCTATTCCCTAATAGCATACGATGTTGAGCATCTTTTCATATATTTATGTGTCATTTCTATACCTTCTTTGGTGAGGTGTCTGTTCAGGTCTTTTGCCCATTTTAAAATTGGATTGTTAATTTTCTCATTGTTGAGCTTTAAGAGTTATATATATATATATATATATGTATATATATATATATACATGTATTTTGGATAATAGTCCTTTATCAGATATGTCTTTTGCAAATATTTTTTCCCAGCAAGGGACTGGGATAGAATGGGGAGTGACTGCTAAGAAGTACAGAATTTTCTCTTTGGGGTGGTGAAAATGTTCTTAAATTAGTTATTGGTGATGGGTGCAGAGCAGTGAATATATTAAAAACCACTGAGGGAATTCCCTGGTGGTCCAGTGATTAGGACTCTGCACTTCCACTGCAGGGGCACGGGTTCCATACCTGGTTGGGGAACTAAGATCCTGCAGGCGCATGGTGTGACCAAAAAAAAGAAAAAAGATATCTAATTTTGCAAATTCCCTGGTGGTCCAGTGGTTAGGACTCCACACTTTCACTGCCAAGGGTGTGGGTTTGATCCCTGGTCGGGGAACTAGGATCCTGCAAGCCATGCAGCATGGCCAAAAAAAACAACAAAAAACCCCACTGAATTGTACACTTTAAAAGAGTGAATTTTATAGTATGTGAATTATATCACAATAAAGTTTTTAAAAATTTGTGCTTTAGAGCTAAGAGGTATAAAAATTTTAATTGAATATTTTTATAGACATTTTTAATAAAAAGTTGGGTTTCAGGTCAGAACATGACTTCCATATTTACATAACTTTAGTATCACTCTCCCTCTTTTTAAACTTTTTTAAAATTGAAGTATAGTTGCTGTACAATATTATAGAAATTACAGGTGTACAGTATAGTGATTCACAATTTGTAAAGGTTATACTCCATTTATAGTTATTATAAAATATTGGCTATATTCCCTGTGTTGTACAGTAGATCCTTATAGCTTATTTCATACAAAATAGTTTGTACCTTTTAATCCCCTTCCCTTATATTGCCCCTCCCACCTTCCCTCTCTCCACTGTTAACCACTAGTTTGTTCTCTATATCTGTGAGTCTGTTTCTTTTTTGTTATATTCACTAGTTTATTGTGTTTTTTAGATTCCACGTATAAAAGACATCATACAGTATTTGTCTTTCTCTGTCTGACTTATTTCACTTAACATGATACCCTCCAAGTCCATCCATGTTATTGCAAATGGCAAAATTTCATTCTTTTTTATGGCTGAGTAGTATTCCATCGTGTGAGGGAGTGTGTGTGTGTGAGTGTGTGTGTGTGTGTGTGTGTACCACATCTTCTTTATCCATTCATCTGTTGATGGAAACTTTGGTTGCTTTCATATCACTCTCCCTTTTAATTTATACTCTCTGTATTTTATGCATCCTTGAAAGCTGCCTTCAATACTTTCTGGAATTAAAACTAGATGTAAATAAATAAAGACAGAATGCCTGGGACTTCCCTGGTGGTCCAGTGGTTAAGAATCTGCACTTCCACTGCAGGGGGCATAGGTTCAATCCCTGGTCAGGGAACTAGATCCTTCATGCTATGCGGTGCAGCAAAAAAAAAAAAAAAAAAAATTAATAAAACCAAAAAAAAAAAAGATAGAATGCCTGATTCATCTTTGCGGGTCTGGAAATTTTCACAGGTGCCTTTGCAGTATATTTTCAGCAGCAAGAGTGAAACTGAGAATGTGGTGCTGAGGTCCAGCCCCAGGGGTTACAAGTCACATGTTCATTCTGCTGAGTCTTGAGGAAGTACACTTAGTTAACAACACAAATGGTCAACATCACCTTTGGCCAGTAAGCCCTTCTTAGTCACTTGACAGATGCACTTCACTGCCTTTGACTGTCATGTGACAGTGTGGGCTGGCCTGGGTCAGGTGACTTATCCAGATTAACTGAGCTCAGTAGAGCCAGGCATTTCCCCTAGAACTGTGTCCTGGGTGAAACCTCTTAACATTTTGACCTGTCTAGAATGTCATACCTTAGTGTACACTGATAGGCAAATAGAACAATTCTTAGCTTCCTGGAATCAGAAGGTGCCTTGGAGGAGGCAGTGAGAGTGGAAAGAAAATGAACTATCCAGAGACTGGCTAGGCAACCTTAGATGAATGGCTCCACTGCCATGGGCCTCCAGCCCTTTCTCATCTTGAAAATGAGAGGGTTGAACTCAGTGATCCCTAAGACCTCTTTCAGCTCTACAGATGAGCTGGTGTAGGGCTTCCAAACTCTTGGATTTCACAGATCATTACAGTTCCCACAAACCTTCCAGAAATGACACAGGGTGTTTACTTTTTACTTTCCAAGGAAAGACAATAAAAAACCAACTACTATTACTGCCATTTTCTATCACATCACTTCTAGGAAGAAAGGATATATTAACTTTAAAAAACATGAGAAGGAAATAATCTCAGAATAAAAGACAGTCCTTGTTAAGAAAAGGGTTTGGCAACTTCAACATGTGCACTCTATACTCATTCTGTCCTTCTCATTTTAAGAAACAGCTTTATTGAGACATCTACATGTCATACAATTCATTCATTTTAAGTATGCAATTCAATAATTTACAGTAAATGTGTAGAGTTGGGCAACCATTCCCACAATCTAATTTTAGAACATTTCCATCATTCCCAAAAGACCCCTTATGGCCCATCTGCAGTCACTCTCTGTTCCCACCACCAGGTCCCAGATACCACAAACCTACTTTCTGTCTCTATAGATTTGCCTTTCATACAAATTTGCCTTTCATATTTCATACAATGGAATCATGCATTATGTGGCCTTTTGTGTCTGGCTTCTTTCATTTAGCATAATATTATAAAAGTCCATCCATGTGTGCATGTGTGAGTACTCCATTGTTTTGTTTTGTTTTGTTTTGGCTCAGTAATATTTCATTGTAAGGATGTATACCACATTTTGTTTATCCATTTATCAGTTGATGGACATTTGGGTTGTTTTCACTTGTTAGCTATTGTAAATAATTCTGCTATGAACATTCGTACATGAGTCTTTGTGTGGATATGTTTTCAATTCTCTCGGGTGTATATTGGATTGGCCAAAAAGTTCGTTCGGTTAATAAAGTTCGTGAAAATGAGGAAAGGGTTTTTTATTTTCACTTAAAACAGAGCAAACTTTTTGGCTGGCCCAATACCTACAAGCAGAATTACTGGGCCCCCTAAAGATGTCTATGTCCTAATCCCTGGAACCTGTGAACATGTTTCCTTACGTGGCAGAAGAGACTGAAGAGGTGATTAAGGATCTTGAGATGGGGAAATTATCTTGGATTATCAAAGCAGGCCCAATATAATCACACGGGTCATTACAGAGAAAAAGAGGAAGGCAAAAGAGAGTGTCAGAGTGGTGTAGCATAAGAAAGACTCAACTGGCCATTGCTAACTTCAAAGATGGAGGAGTCCATGACCCAAGAAATGCAGGCAGCCTCTGAAAAATCAAGGAAGCAGATTCCCCCCTAGAGCCTCCAGAAGGAATGTAGCCCTGCCAACACCTTGATTTTAGACTGGTGAGACCCATTTTGGACTTCTGACCACCAGGACTATAAGAGAATACATTTACGTGGTTTTAAGCTACAAAGTTAGCGGTAATTTGTTACAGCAGCCATGGGAAACTAATACACTGGGTCATAAGCTAATCCTAGATCTGCTTTTACATCACTAACAGAACCATTTAGGGAGACATCAGTGGTTGGAATTAAGAGCACAATTTGCCAGATGTATGGGTTCAGATTCCAACTCTACCACTTACTATATGTGATCTTGAGTAAGTTTTCTTAGCTTTTCTGTTCCTCAGTTTCCCCCTCTGTAAAATGGAGTTAATAATAATAATACCTTTCTTGCAGTCTGTTATGAGGATTGAATGAATAAGACTTAGTACAATACCTGGCATATGGCATATACAGAATCATTTACTGTTATCATTACTCACATTGTCTTCCCGGAACAAAGGAACAGAGGTGAAACCAAAAATTTCCTTAAACCTTTCAAAGGATATTTTCTTCCTCCCATCAACTCTATTAAAACCTCAAAGTTCTTTAGACCAGGTTTCCCCTAGAGCGAAGACAAAAGTTTGAAGTCCTGTCCCTGGAGAATTATTTTTGAGAAGGCGTGGCCCAGCCTCCTAGCTGAAGAAGACCGTGAAGTTCTGCCAAAATGTTCTCGGCAGATCTGGTTCCCTCTACCACGTCTTGCTCAGAAATCACTGCTTGGTCCAGGGACAACTAGCTGTTATGTGTTTTCATCCTGTCCCTCAAAACACGGTAAGCACTTTGCAAATGTTGGCTGAATACCAAATGAATGTGCGAGAGTTGACCAGAACAACATTGTGGTTCCTACTTCTGGTGACATTCTTTCTAGAGTAGATGAAGTCCCTTTCTGACTTTTGGACGTAGAATAACTTTGGAGATGATATAGCCCAGGACTCTGATTTTGCAAATAAAGAAACGGAGACGCTGAAGAAAACATGACAGCTGAGATGATATACAACCAGTTAGCTGCAAAGCAGAACTTGAACATGGCTCTTCTGGTTTCCAGCCCAGATGCCTCTCTAGGTGTTGCTACACATCAAAGAGTCTAAGATTTTGGGCTGAACCTGGGCCGATCTCTGGTCATATGCCCTGAAAGCCACTTGTTGAATCAAGTTCCTGGTATCATGTTGTCTCATTTTCTTATCCTTCCTTTCCCAAATAAAACTTCTTTTTCAGGTTTAGTGTTCAATAAATCAAAGAGATGCTATCAGTGTTATTTCTTTTGTATCTTCTTTCTACAGCCTCAGTGAGCATGAAAAGATATTGGCAAAGTCCACTGTTATCTTCGGCTGACATCCCAGAACCCATGCCTTCCCCAAACTAGGGATGAATTGCATGGTGAGCCTGCCTTGTGACGTTTAGCAGAACACACAGATAGTAATTAACATGATTTCAAAAGTAAAAATAGTTAACCAAAGTTGAACAGAAGTAGACCCAAGCTCCTCTTTTTCCTTCTTTCTCTGTAACAAGGCACTTGGTTAAAAGTGAGATGGCTGACTAAGGAAATAATTAAAAAATCAAAGCGGGAAGCAGTAAATGGCTAACAAAGTTTGTACTCAATAAAGAACTCCCAGACAACTTTATGCTTTCATAAATGAGTGAACAGACCCTGAATCTATGAAAAGTCATGCAGAGTGTATGAACAGATTCAACACTCGTCTTCTTAGGGATGCTTTATGCTAATACTCCCAGGACTTCTTACCTTCCTTTATATCATTCAGAGAACGACCTCTGATGTCTTCATACTATTCCTACCCCTGAACAGATGCTCTTTTGTTATCCCCTCCCCCCAAATTTTTTACCCAAGTCCTCTAAAAGATCTCTTTATTTCAACACTATGGCAGTATTTGGATCTTTGCCAAATTTTTTAATATTTTATTTCTTTTTCTTATTTCATTACATTGACTGGGACGTTTAGTACAATGGTGAACAGCAGTGGCTATCCTGGCTTTTTTTTTGCGGTACGCGGGCCTCTCACTGCCGTGGCCTCTCCCGTTGCGGAGCACAGGCTCATCCTGGCTTTTTTTTTGCGGTACGCGGGCCTCTCACTGCCGTGGCCTCTCCCGTTGCGGAGCACGGGCTCCGGACGCGCAGGCTCGGCGGCCGTGGCTCACGGGCCCAGCCGCTCCGCGGCACGCGGGATCCTCCCGGACCGGGGCACGAACCCGTGTCCCCTGCGTCGGCAGGTGGACTCTCAACCACGGTGCCACCAGGGAAGCCCTATCCTGGCTTTTTAAAAAATAATTTACTTTGTTATTTTGAAATATTTCAAATGTAAGACAAGCCTATAGAATAACAAATGTCCGTATACCCACATTCCAGCCTTATCAAGTGATAACATCATGTCATTTTGTTCTGACCCTGAAAAAACTTATGTCTGAAGGCCCCTCTGTCCCTGCTTCTTCAGCCCAGAAGTAACTACTGTCATAACTTAATGTTTACTATTCCTGTAAATTTTTATACTCTTACAAGGCATGTATACATCCATAAAAAGTATATAGTAGGGGATATCTGTATATATATGGCCGATTCATTTTGTTGTGTAGTGGAGGCTAACACAACGTTGTAAAGCAACCATACTCCAATTAAAATTAATTTTAAAAAAAGAAAAAAAGAGTATATAGTACAATTAAAGGAATGGAGGAAACTTAAACGCACATTATTAAGAAAGAGGCCAAACTGAAAAGGCCACACACTACAGAATTCCAACTATATGATATTCTGGAAAAGACAAAGGTATGGAGACAATACAAAGATCAGTGGTTGCTAGGGACAGGGCAGGGAAGGATGAAAAGGCAGAGCATAGAGGGTTTTTAGGGCAATGAAAATACTCTGTGATATTGTAATATGATGGCTATATGTCATTATACTTTTGTCTGAACCCATAGAATATACAACACAAAAAAATGAACCTATTGTAAATTATGGGCTTTTGGTGATTATGATGTGTCAGTGTAGGTTCATCCTTGATAAAAAGTGTACTGTTCTGGTGAGTGATATCGATAATGGGGGAGGCTATACGTGTGTGGGAGCAAGGGGTACACGGGAAATCTCTGTGCCTTCCTCTCAATGTTGTTGTAAACCTAAAACTGCTCTAAAAAAAGAGAAAAGTCTTTTAAAAAATTACATAGTATTGGGACTTCCCTGGTGGTCCGGTGGGTAAGTCGCCACGCTCCCAATGCAGGGCACCCGGGTTTGATCTCTGGTCAGGGAACTAGATCCCACATGCCCATCCCACAACTGAGAAGTCTGCATGCTGCAATGAAGATCCCACGTGCCACAACTAAGACCTGGCACAGCCTAAATAAATAAATATTTTTTTAATTACATAGTATTATTTCACAGATTTAAAAGTTTTAAATAGATGTTATTATACCATATAAACATCCTTCAGCAAATTCTTTTTCTCACTCTTTTTTTTTTTTTTTTTTTTTTTTTTTTTTGCGGTACGCGGGCCTCTCACTGCTGTGGCCTCTCCCGTTGCGGAGCACAGGCTCCGGACGCGCAGGCCCGGCGGCCATGGCTCACGGGCCCAGCCGCTCCGCGGCATGTGGGATCTTCCCGGACCGGGGCATGAACCCGTGTCCCCTGCAGCGGCAGGCAGACTCTCAACCACTGCACCACCACGGAAGCCCTCTCACTCATATTTTTAAAATAAAAACAGGCAATTCTGATCAACTAGGCAAATATGTATCAAACATTCCATGAGACACAGTGAAAACAGTGAAGAGCTCAAACTCTTGCTCCATGCTGGCTTAGCAGAATTCCTACCTCATATCACATTGTCTCTTCTTGTTTTAATTTTTTATTATGGAAAATCTCAAATGTTTACTAGAGTAGACAGCACAGCATAATGGACCTCCGTGTACCTACCTATCAGTTGTTGATCAACCGATGGTCAGTCTTGCTTGATTTTTATTCAATCCCACCAAATTCCCAAAATCCACATTATTTTAGAGTAAATCCCAGACATTATGTCTTATCTGTTGTAGTCAGCCCCCAAGATGACCCCCAGTGATCCTTACCTCTGGTTACTCACGCCCTTGTTTATTCCCCTCCTACACTGAATCCGGGATGGCCTGGGTAGCCTGTAAAATACTGTGAAAGTGTTGGTTTCTGATCTCTGACTCTGAGTCATAAGGTATTGCAGTTTCCTCATTGGCCTCTCGGATTGTTCACTGTGGGGGACAAGGCTGGGTCTAGGACAGCGGTCCCCAACCTTTTTGACACCAGGTAACGGGTTCGTGGAAGAAAATTTTTCCACGGAAAGGGCCGGGGGAGGGTCCAGGCGGTAATGCGAGCAACGGGCAGCAGCAGATGAAGCTTCCCTCGCTCTCCCCACTGCTCACCTCCTGCTGTGCGGCCTGGTTCCTAACAGGCCGCTGACCGGTACCAGTCCGTGGCCCGGGGATTGGGGACCCCTGGTCTAGGATGACATAAGCAAGGCACCTAGGATGCAAAATATAGGGAGGCATTTACTCTCAGGTGCCGACCCTACATCTTGTATGACCCCGAGAGTGCGTGCCTCCTTCAATTTTGCCCTCTAAGTGACTCACTTCCCTCACTATGGTCCCAGCCCTGGTGGGGGAAGCAAGCTGCCCTTCCATGAGGACACTAAAGCATCCTTATAGAGAGGCCCATGTGAAGAGAAACAGAGGCCACCCATCAACAGACAGCACTGACTTGCCAATCAGGTGAGAAGCAGATCCTTCAGTGCCAGTCAAGATTCCAGATGACTGCAGCTCATGGAAGACCCTCATAAGACAATTTGATCCAGAACTGCCCAGCCAACCTGCTCCCAAATCCCTGCCCACAAAACTGTGGGAGATAATATATAACACCATATTGTTTAAGCTACTAAGTTTTGGGATAATTTGTTATGCAGCAGTAGATAACTAACACAGAGACATACCTGGAAGTAGGTGCTGCCTTAACAAAAACCTAAAAATGTGGGATTGGCTTTGAGATCAGGCAAAGGGTGGAAACTGGATGTACCTTGAGGAGTGTGTTAATGAACGCCTAAAGGGCCTCAAAGAGGCAGTTAGAAGTAGCTTAATGACGCCCAGGGGGGCTGACCATGAAATGTTAAAGGAAAATGAAGAAATTTTATCAAAAACTGGAAGCAAAGGAATTATTGGTATTTCATGGCAGAAATTTTAGCCACATTGTAATCCATAGTAACATGGAAAGTAGACAATCTATCTAATTAAGTGAGTGATCTAAGAAAATTTTTAAGCAGAGGGTTGACTATTCACCTGACTTCTTATTGCTGCCTAGAGTAAAATGCAAGAAGAAAGACATATGTTAAAGAAATAACTCTAAAACATAAATTTTTCAGGACTTGCCAGATTTGAAAATTCCCAGAATCTATAGATAGCAAAAACTGCTAAAATTAAGAAATGACTTCTGGGAAAAAAATCAGAACACAAGTTATAAAAACATGGTTTAAAGATGAAGCCAAGGGCTTCCCTGGTGGCACAGTGGTTAAGAATCCACCTGCTAATGCAGGGGACATGGATTCAAGCCCTGGTCTGGGAAGATTCACATGCTGCGAAGCAACTAAGCCCGTGTGCCACAACTCCTGAGCCCGCGTACCACAACTACTGAAGCCCATGTGCCTAGAGCCCATGCTCTGCAACAAGAGAAGCCACCATAATGAGAAGCCCACACACCGCAGCAAAGAGTAGCCCCCTGCTCACCACAACTAAAGTCCACATGCGTCAACGAAGACCCAACACAGCCAAAAATAAATAAATTTAAAAAAGAAAGATGAAGCCAAGGGTGGACTATAAAATCCTTTACTAACATGTTAGAAAGATCTAAGGCAGTGCCTCAAATAATGGTTCAAACAATAGGACTTTTAAGAATTTTAAGAGCATTGTTCTTAGGCAGTCTCAGGCAAAGCCCGAGTAGAGAAGAGATTATCTTAGAGATTTTTGGGTATTGGTTTGCCTCATAACGTAAACTCCAATAAGATTCATAAGAGATCTGCAAAATTTTAAAGAGAATTATATTAGGAGAAACACCACCAGTTTGGACTGAAATTAAGAAATCTATGGACCCCCCCCAGATTCTGTAGGCAGAACACAATCTAAGAAAACTGCCTCATTGTAAAGACAGGCTACCTTTCATGGAAAAGGAAAGATGATGTAGAGGGTGGAATCAAGAGCCATAGTGAATCTTCTCAAGCCTTGAGCCCTAATCAGGGAACAAACAACATGTGGCTACTGGATTTCAGAATCCACTGCTATGGACTAGTGATTCTTGTGTGCCTCCTAGTCCCCCAATTTTGAATATAAGAATCTATACCGATTACCCTATGCCTGCTTCACCATTGTATGTTGGCAGACCTCATTCAAATTACGTCAGGTTTTACATACACTCATTTGTATGTGTGTGTTTACAGTTTTATGCAGTTTTATCACATGTATAGATTCATGTAACCACCACCACAATCAAGAATTCAAGATACAGAACTATTTCATCAACACAAAAGAACTATTTTTAAAAGCATAATCTCAATATTATTGTCACACTAAATAAATAACTATAATTCCTTAATATTGGCAAAATCCAGTCATTGTTCAAATATCCCCAATTGTTTCATATTATTTTTTGCTTTTTCGTTTTCATTTGTTGGAATCAATATCCAAGTAACATCCATACATTGGAATCTATAGTTTCCTCTCGTCCCCCCGCCCCGCCCCGCCTTTCTCTTTCACTCTCTTTCTCTGTTTTTTGTTATAGTTTTTGTTTGTTTTTCTATGTGGCAATGTATTTGTTGAGGAAATCAGGTTATTTGTCCAGTAGAGTTTCCCTCATTGTGGATTTAGCTATTATATCTCCGTGGTGTTTTTAACATGTTCCTTTCTGAAGACTTGATAAGATTCAGATTCTAATTTTTGACAAGAATGCTACGTAGGTGATGGTGTGTACTTCAGTCAGGAAGCACCTCATGCCTGGTTACCTCCCTCTTTTCTTAAATAACAGTTTTATTGGCTATAATTCACATACCATAAAGTTCAATTCCATGGTTTTTATCATATTCACAAAGTTGTACAACTAACACAACTATCTAATTCCAGAATATTTTCATCATCCCAGAAAGAAATCCCATACCCATTAGGGGTCACTCCCACTGCCTGCTCCCTTGCAACCACTAATCTACTTACTGTCTCTATAAAGTTGCCTATTCTGTACACATCATATAATGGAATCATGCAATATGTGTTCTTTTGTGTCTGGATTCTTTAAACACTTAGCATAATATTTTCAAGGTTCATCCACGGTAGCATGTATTAGCACTGCATTCATTATTATGGCTGAATAATATTCAGTTGTATGGATACGCCACATTTTAAAATCCATTCAACATTTGATGGACATTTTGGTTGTTTCCACTTGTGTCGTTATGTGTAATGCTGCTATGAACATTCATGTACAAGTTTTCGTGTAAACATATGTTCTTATTACTCATATATATACTAAGGAGTGGAATTTCTGGGTTATTGTTGAAACCCATTTAAGTTTTCTTGTAGCTTTTTGTTTTCCTTTGGCCACGTGGCTTGTGGGATCTTAGTTCCCCGACCAGGGATTGAACCCAGGCCCTCGGCAGTGAGAGCGCAGAGTCCTAACCACTGGACCACCGGGGAATTCCCTCTTGTAGCTCTTTTTGTTCTTAGTATATATGTCTGTGGGAATGTGCAGTCAAATTACTTTGTGTTAAAGTGAATTGAAATAGTTTCTGTTTGTGTGGTTATGCCACAACTCAATGTACAGATGTATTTCATTCTTTTCTTTTGATATGGGGGATTTATTTTTAAACTTAGTTTTGTTTTATATTTATGTGAAATATTCATATGGGCTTCCTGCCTTCCTTTTTTGCTTCCTTACTTAATAACCCAGTTGAGAAGTGATTGAATAGGTACAAGTGAGGAAAGTTGCCAAGTTCGGAGGTACCCCAATAGAAATCAGGGCTCATATAAGGTTATTGGCCCAGCAGGTCAGTGCCCTGGCAGTGGGGTCCTCAGCAAAGAAGGTGGCCAAGTTGGGCAGTGACAAAGCAGGGTTGGGAGATTAGTTACATAAAGTGGGATTGAGCAAATACATAAATACATTGAGGATAATGGATAATAGAGAGCAGGTTTCTCACTGTCAGAGAGGACAGTTACAAATATGAAAATGGCAAGTCTGGAATGAACCTTGTGGTGTTGGATTGGGATTGGAAGTATTGGTGTACACTCATGGTTCTCAAAATATAAAGATGCACAAGTAAACAGCAAGTAACAATGAACACACTTGGCCCCCAAATCTTGGTTTCTAAGTACCACTTTTTTCTAGCAAAATAAACCAGGGATCCTTGGGGAAATTACTGATTCTAGGAGGGCACAGAAAGTATAAGATGAGCCCATGGGCTTCCCTGGTGGCGCGGTGGTTGAGAGTCCGCCTGCTGATGCAGGGGACACGGGTTCGTGTCCCGGTCAGGGAGGAGCCCACATGCCGCAGAGCGGCTGGGCCCGCGAGCCATGGCCGCTGAGCCTGCGCGTCCGGAGCCTGTGCTCCGCAACGGGAGAGGCCACAACAGTGAGTGGCCCGCGTACTGCAAAAAAAAAAAAAAACCTCTTGTGGGGTCCCAGAAAGTAAGGAAGTGCTCTAAAAATGATAGTGACATGTCAAAAGGACAAAGAAGCCAGATTCTAGGACAATTTGAACATCAAAACAGTCAATAAGAGTTACAGATTATAGGGACTTCCCTGGTGGTCCAGTGGTAAAGAATCCACCTTACAATGCATGGGACGCCGGTTCGATCCCTGGTCAGGGAACTAAGATCCCACATGCCGCGGGCCAACTAAGCCCGTGCACCACAACTACTGAGTTCGCGTGCCTCAGTTAGAGAGTTTGTGTGCCACAAAACTACAGAGCCCACGCGCCCTGGAACCTGCGCGCCACAACTAAAGAGAGAAAACCTGCACGCCACAACTAGAGAGAAGCCCGTGCGCTGCAACGCAGAGCCCGTGCACCGTAATGAAAGATCCCACATGCCTCAACTAAGACGTGACGCAGCCAAAAATAAATAAAATAAATAAATAATAAATAAGTCTTTTTTATAAAAAGAGTAACAGATTATATTCCATTGAGTAAAACAGGAATCTATGAGTCTACTTTGATATCAATAAATGAATGAGGAGAAAAGAAAGCACTTACTTGCAGTAGAATGCTAACTAATAAATGTAGAAGGAATGATGGAATCAGAAAATCATCAGTTGGCAATCGTCATAGCAATAATGAATTCAGGCAAGCAATATCAACGGATGTTAAGTCCAGCAGATGAATGTTGGATGAGAAACAGGATGTTTACGTAGTCTTGAAATGTCTCCCCACAAAGTATTTATTAACTCAAAAGGAAAAACAAGTAACTTCACGAAGGAGAATCTTGGCAGAATACATTGTCTTCCACTTTGAGGATCGAGTACAACTTACTCAACTATCCCTATTGATGGCCCTTTGGGTGGTTTACAGTCTTTTCCTATCATAAATAGTTTACAGTGAATAGTCTTGTGCATGCCTCCTTTAGTATTTGTATCTGGGCATTATTTTTGTAAAATAATTTGACTTCAGGACCCCACCCAGATAACTTTCCTCAAGATTAAGATTATTTATTCATTCATATTAAAAAAAAATTTACTGAGCACTGCTCCAGGAGCTTTTGAATTTGGAAATGAACAAGAAAGCAAACTTCCTGCCTCCATGGCACCTGCCTTTTAGTGTCGACACAGAAATAAACAAATAGAGTAGCATCAAATGATGACAAATGCTATGAGGGAAAAGACAACAGAATAAGGGAATAGTGAATGATAGGGTAGGCTCTATTATTGGACCATTAGGAGAGGGAGCCTGAGTTAATGCAACAAGCTCTGTGAATATCTTCAGGCAGAGGGAACAAGTGCAAAGGCCCTGAGGTGGGAGTGAAAGCTGTACCTCACTCCCGCTCTTTGGAAGAGGCAATGAAATTAGCTCAGGCACTGCCGTCGATGGAGGCTGCTTGCAGCCTGTGGCTCTAGTACACTTTCCCCTGGAGAACTCCCTTCACCAAGGGCATTTTCATGTAATTTTACAAAGCATCCACTGTCATCACATTCCGGGGGTGAAACTGGATCCTTTTAAGGTGAAGAGAATGCTTCTTGTTTGCTCAATGCCTCTTCAGTGGCTCCTCAGCCAAGATTATGATCCCTCCAGCATGTTCAGAATTATCTCCCAGCACTGACTCACTCACCCCTCCAATAAGCCTGGGAGGGCAGGGGGCCCAGGGAGTGAGACAGGGCTGGCTCTGCACTGGGATTTCGGCCAGGCTTTGGGTGGGATTTCTACTCTACCACTTGGCTTCAGAGCCTCCGTTTTCTGCCTTGTGTCCTCCCTAACAACATCCATCTCTGCGTCTCAGACCTTATCAACCACCACCTCTCCCCATTACAGTCGTTACTGACACCAGAACCAAGATCCTTGTTCCTTGAAGAACAAGCTTCTTGTTCCTGGATCGTTGTCACTCTCTCCTGCACGATGCCTGTCACTATTCTCAGTGATTCCAATATACCCACAGCTATTCCTCCCAACACCCTGAGCCCTCAAATCCCATGTCATATCCTAGAGCAGACCATGTCATTATCAGTGTATTAGTCTGCTCAGGCTGCTATAACAGAATACCATACAGTGAGTAGATTAAGCAATAGAAATTTATTTTCTCATAGTTCTAGAGGCTAGAAGTTCAAGATCAAGATTTGGTTTCTAGTGAAAGCTTTCTTTCTGGCTTTTGGCCTTCTCACTGTGTCATCACTTGGTGGGGAGGAGAGGATGGGGACGAAGAAAGAGCACTCTCTGGTTTCTTTTCTTTTAAGAACACTAATCCTATCTCATCAGCGCCCCACCCTTATGACCTCATTTAACCTGAATTACCTCCTTATAGGCCCTATCTCCAAATACAATCACATTGGGCATAAGGGGCTTCAATACGTGAGTTAGGGGGGATACAATTCAGTCCATAGCAACCAGGAACCCCCAATCCTCCATAATTTCAAGCATCCCATTCTCCACCACTTCTTCCTCACTTCCACTTCATACTCTCCAGGACCTCAGCCCTAACAGTCCTTGTAACCCTCCAGACTCTACAATCCATTTCACCCAATGTGCTCTGCTGTCTGCCACTTACCTTGTGCTCTCACACTCTTTAATCCACTTTAAATTCCATGGCCACTTTCATGGGCTTTCTCATTTCCTCAAACTTGCTTAGCGGAACCTGGCTAATCCATTGCTCCTCCTGCTTGGCCCAGGGTTTATGAGGCAGAATGCCACTGCAGAGGATCACGCAACCAGACTGATACATCTCACTGTAAGTTCAGGGCCCAGCTTGAAGTGGGCCCTGGATGCTATCCAGAAATCACCCATATTCTCCCTATAATTTCGGTTCCCAGTCTGCTAAGTGGCACTTTCACATTTTCTCACTCCTAAAACCCCATGACCTCTTCCCCAATCCTCATCTTCCGCTGGTGACCTCATTTCGTGTTTTTCTGAGAAAAGTCAATCAATCAGAAAACAACCTCTACAAGCACCCCAGAACATCCACCACTCTACCTGCATCTATGACTGTACAGTTTGCTTTGCTTCCTGTGAGAATGTGTAAGCAAGAGAACAGCAAAGAGCATCTCACTCTCCGTCCAAGTTTACAAAGATTAACCCGCTGCAGCCGCTGACAGTGCACTTGGTACTTCAGACAAGGAGATTATGGCAATAACAGGATGAAGCACTCTGTGCTTCAGACAGAGGAAATTAAAGATGGTAACAGGATGCTCTGTGCTTTGGACAAAGAGGTACTTAGATAGTTTGATGCATTTCAGGAAGAATTTTAATGAACCCTGCTTTTTGCATCCTCCGTACGCGCAGGCTCAGCGGCCATGGCTCACGGGCCCAGCCGCTCCGCGGCAAGCATGCGGGATCCTCCCGGGCCGGAGCACGAAACCGCGTTCCCCTCATCGGCAGGCGGACTCCCAACCACTGCGCCACCAGGGAAGCCCCAAGCACATATTTTTTGCAGAAGGTTTCTGCTAGTCACGAGGAGCAGACGTCACCATGAAGGAGTTTAGTGCTTTTCTAGATGTGAGGAGATACAAGAATTGGGCTCATAAAATCGTCTCCTGAAAATATCGAACTATCTGAAGAACTATCTGTTCTGCTAGTTTTTCCCAGAGCACAGAGGGGCCTCATTTCTGCTCTCCACCCTGAATTCTTTTCAGGGGCTGTTGAAAGTCAGCGGCTGCAACAGCTCATGATTTAATCCTTATAGAGGTAGATGGCAAAAAATCGTAGCCAATTTTTAAGTGACAGGGGATGGACCTGTTTTTGGTGTTCTGAGACCAATTTCCAGTGCCTGTTGAAAAAAAAAAAAAAAGCCACACAACCTAAGAGATGTGAGTTGCGTTTTACTCAGGATCTTACTGAGGATGATAGCCTGAGAAACAGCCTCTCTGAGGAGCTGCTCTGAGGAGGTAGGGGAGGAACCAGTACATACATGAATTTTTTTGTCTAGGAAAACATGTAGTGAAGCATACATCTTGGTGAAAGGTTACCGCTAATCACAAACAGTATCTCAGGTTGATGAGGTTAGTGCTTTTCTGTGTATGGAAAGATGCAGGAATCTGGGCTGGTTGAAATTCTTCCTGAGATATGCATCTTAGCTATCTAGGAGCCTGTTCTTAACTGTCTGGAGCCTCATCCTGTTTATCCAAAGCACAGGATGCCTCACCTGTTTTTTCCATTCTGAGTTCTCCTCAGGGTACACAGTCACCGGGCAACTGCCCTAGGTTGTGATTTAACCCTTTGTATAACTGGAGGATGAGTGACATTCTTCGTTCCTTTTTTTATACCAACATGGCAGGGGTGAGGGGTGTTCCCCACACTAACAAAAGATTCTCAGACACCAGCTGAGAACTCTAGGGTGTCCTAGAGTTCAACTCCATTCTGACGCTATCTACCTGGAGTTAGCATCAGACTCCACAGGTTAAGGCTTTGGTCCTACAAGACTGCCCCTCGCCCCCGCCCCTCACTTCAGAGGTCAGTCACAAGCCCAGGCTGTTATCTGCGTTAGCTGCTTCTGACCAACCAGCTAAAGATTGGAGCTTCCAACACCCTTCCTTGAACTTCAGATGCCAGTTGCAAGTCCAGGTTGTTACCTGTACTTCTAACAAACTGCCTATAAATCAGAGGTTTCCAAAAGGCCCTCCTCGGGTTTGATTAATTTGCTAGAATGGCCCCACAGAGAGGCATGTTACTTACTAGATCACTGGTTTATTGTGAAAGGATAGAACTCTGGAAAAGCCAGATGGAGAGCTGCATAGGGTATTACCCAACTGAACTTGGGTCTCCTCGCCCACCGCACAGCAAAGCCACTCTACTGACACCAGATTGTGACGAAGGAAAGTACAGTGTTTATGGCAGGGCAAAGCAAGGAGAACAGACAGCTCATGCTCAAAAGACCCAAACTCCTGATGGCTTTCAGGGAAGGGTTTTTAAAGGCAAAGTTTGGGGTGAGGGCTGCAGCATGCATAACTTTTTCTGATGGGTGGGTGGTGAGGTAACGGGGTGGTGTTTCAGGAATCTTAATCATCCACCTCCTGATTCCAGCCAGTCTGGGGGCCACATGCTTGTGGTCAGCAGGTAGAGTCATCATCACTATGAGGAGCAGGGGAAGGGGGCAGGGCGGGAATCTTCATTTTTGCAGAGCAACTCAAAGATATGCATCAGATTGTTATATATATATATATATATATCCCTTGAGGAGGAGCTAAGACTCTGTTTTGTTGCTGAACTATTGTTTCTTGACTGCTTTCCCTTTGTTTCTGCATTCCCTCACTTCCCTAATTAGTAACTGCTGAGTCTGCTCTTTGGCACTCAAGGAAGGCCTAGGAGACCAAAGCCTTTTTCCACAAACAAGAAACAGGAGACACAGAGGGGCTTTGATAACCAGGAAGGCCCCACAGGGCCCTGCTCAATTTCAATGCCCCTTTTCTTTGATATTTCTCAATCCTGAGGGGAATAGGGGTTGGACGAGAGAGGGAATAAAGTTTTGGATAGAGAGGTTAATCCTGAACTCAGCAGGGGAACTCTGTTTTAGGGGACTTGGTTTCAAGCGCAGGGTGAGTGGGAAGGGGCACAGAGATTCCATGCCCTCTGTTAGCCACTTTGCCTCCCATCCACTCATCTTCACCAACCAGGAAGCTCTCCAAACTCTGTCCTTTTAGGTTTTGTACGGTGGCTCTATTACAGAGGCATGACTGATTAAATCATTGATAATTGGTGATGTATTCCATTTATTCTACCTCCAGCCCCTCTCCCCTCCCCACAGGGTGGGACTGAAAGTTGGTTGGTTCTCCTGGCAAACAGCCTCTACCCTTACTGCTTCCATCACCTCGACTAGCACAACAAGACATTTTTCATCACTCTCAACACTTAGGAAATTCCAAGCGTTTGGGGAGCTACGAGCCAGGAACTGGGGACAAAGACAAAACTATATATGGAGAAATATATGTTGGTCATCTGAATGACCAGATATATATTTCTTATAAATCACAATATCTCAGACCTCTGTAAAAATAAGGAACTGATCTCCATACAAATCAGGATTGTTGTTACCTTCAGGAGAGAAGAGGGTTATGGTAGGAAGGAACACTCAGGGGCTTCTGATGCCCTGGCAAGGTCATATTTGTACATGTATGTGATAAGTATTTGTACACTCCTCTACATGCGTTATGTTTCACTGTAAAAATAGGTTAAAAAATGCAGGGGAAATTTGTGTCCAAGCAAGTTGTGTATAAAATATCCTGAACTCTTCCTACATTAAAATACCTAAAAAACACTACATAAAAATATTTTTTAAAATATATTTTATATATACACATTATATACTTATAAAATACATATTTATATACATGTATATTGCCAACTTAAAAAAACGCACAGTGTGAGAGTTCTGAGTTAAGCTTTATTTGGGGCAAAATGAGGACAACAGCCCGGGAGACAGCCTTTCAGATAGCTCTGAGAAACTGCTCCAAGGAGGTAGAGCGGAAGGTCAGTATGTATCTGATTTTGGCGAAGGGGAAGAGCATGCAATCAAGCACACACTTTTTGCAGAAGGTTTCTGCTAGTCACAAGAAGCAGATGTTACCATGAAGGATTTTAGTGCTTTTCTAGATACGAGGAGATACAAGAATTGGGCTCCTAAAATCATCTCCTGAAAATATCTAACTAGCTGAAGACCTGTTCTGCTAGTTTTCCCCAGAGCACAGAGTGCCTCATCTCTGCCCTCCACCCTGAACCCCTTTCGAGGGGTGCTGAAAGTCAGCGGCTGCAGCAGCTCATGATTTAATCCTTGTAGAGCTTGATGGCACGTGCCAATGGCAAGTAACAGTTTGTATTGACAATATCAAGGTGTACACATAAATATACGTTTACATATGAAAAACCACAATGAGGCAGCACTGGATACCCACCAAATTTGTGAAGCTGGAAAAAAACCATCATTTTAAATGCACGAAGGAGTTAGCAAGCAAGAAAAAAAGTATAAGAAATCTGCTGATGCCAAGGTCAAAACCAGATCCCAGAGGTGAGTGAGCCTTGAGGTTAATGAATAAAATGACAGAAGGAAAACATGCTATGCTTGCTTTGGCTCTGGGTGGAGAGGTAAAATTCTCCTGGGAGTACCGTGGCCTTCTGGCAGCCCTCGCGTATCCATTCTCCCTTTAACTTACTCTCCTTAGGTTTTTGCTCTACAGCCCCCAAAACAACTCCTGTCTAGACCACCAAAGACCTCCACACTTCTAAATCCACCAGTCATTTCCCAATCTGAGCATACTTGATCTCTCACAGAACTTTTTTGATTGATGTGAAAATCACATAACATAAAATGAATCATTTTACAGTAAAATTCAGTGGCATTTAATACACTCACAATGTTGTGCAACCACCATCTCTGTCGAGTTTCAAGACATTTTCATCACCCCAAAAGAAAACCCTATACCCAATCAACAGTCACTCCCCACTCCCCTAACCCCTGGCAGCCACCAAATCTCCTCTTTGTCTTTATCGATTTACCTACTGCGGATATTCCGTACGTGTGCAATCGTGCCCTCTCCCACAATTTGACGCAGTTGATCACTTCCTCTTCCTTTCACCATTCCTTCACGAGGCTTCCAGGATCCCCACTCTTCCTGGTTTCCCTCAACCTGATCTCTGAACGCTGGTGGGTCCAAGGCTTAGTCCTCTACCTCTCCTTCTCTCTGTCCCCACTCACTCCCTGGCTGACTCACCCAGTCACATGGTTTTCAGTTCCATCCATGTGCTGATGACCCCAAGCTTTTCTCTCCGGCCAGGACTCTCCCCAGAACTCCAGACTCACACATCCCATTGCCTACCTGACATCTCCACTCGGCATGTCCTACTTGTCCTAATCAAGTCTGAGCTCCTGACCTTCCCCACCAAGACTGCTCTTCCTGATTGATGTCAAGTCCTCCTTCCGGGTCCTCCAGCAGAAAACCCTGAAGTTTTCATCCTTGACACTGCTCTTTCTTCCATACCCTACATTTGACCTGTCAGCAAAATCCTATGGGTTCTCTTCAAAGCAGATCCAGAATCTGACCACTTCCATCACCTCCACAGCTATCATTCTGGGGCAGGCGCTCTCCTTTTTCACCAGGGTTATTGCAATCACCCGATAACCGTTGTCCTACTCCTGTCCTTGGACCCCTTCAATCCGTTCTCAACACGTCATCCAGAGGGATGTATTAGTCAGGGTTCTCTAGAGAAACAGTATGTATGTATGTATGTACGTCTGTATGTATGATAAGGATATGGAATTGGCTATTGGCTCATGCAGTTGTGAAGGCTTTGAAGTCCCGTGATCGGCTACCCGCAAGCTGAGACCCAGGAAAGCCAATGGTGTGGCTGCAGTCTGAAGGTCTGAGAACTAGGAGAGCCAATGGTGTGAGTCCCAGCCTGAGAACAGAAGACCAACGTCCCAGCCTAGACAGTCATGCAGAAAGCGAATTCTCCCTTCTTCTGCCTTTTTGCTCTATTCAGGCCCTCAGTGGATTGGTTGATACCATTCACACTGGAGAGGGCAATCTGCTATACTCAGTCTACTGATTCAAATACTCATCTCCTCTGGAAACACCCTCCCAGACACACTCAGAAATAATGTTGAGCCATATATCTGGGCATGCCCAGATCCAGTCACCCATGTGACTGACATAAAATGTATACATAAAATGTATATCACGTTGCTAAACGTGAGTTAAAGCAATTCTCTGCTGGAAACCTTCTAATGGCTTCCTAACACTTTTAGCATAAAATGCAGACTCTTCCACATGGCCTAGAAGGACCCATATTATCTGACCCCTGCCTGCTTCTCCACCCTCACCTCCAGCCTTCTGCCCCTTCTGCTGTTACAGTCCTGGCCCCCTTTGCCCCTGATTTCCAGGTCCCTGAACTCACACTCTCCTCTGGCCGGAGCGCTCTTCCTCTCCCTTGCCCTGTGTCCTCTGGGCTCACTCCTTTTCCTCCTTCAAGTCTTTGCAGAGGTGTCAGCTTTTCATTCAGCCTTCCTGACCATCCTATTGAAAATTGCAGTTTCCACCTGGAACACTGCCCCCTCCTTCCCTGCTTTGTATGCTCTCGTAGCACTTACCACCATCTCATCTCAGCCAGAATTTGACTTATTTTATCTGTCTCCTCTCATTAGAATATAAACTCCACAAGAGCAGGGATCTTTGTTTTGGTCTCTTTTGTTTCTATCCCCAGCACCTGGATTTGTACTTAGCGCATAGTAAATGCTTAATAAATATTTGTTGAATCAATCAATGAATGAATTTTCCAAAAGGTAGTTTAAAGAAAGAAAAGGGGTTTGTACTGATCGAGAGAAAAATTCCTTCTTGTTCATGGAAAGGAGAAACCTTTTAAGGATCCCACTTTCCCCAAGTCTCTGCCTTAGAAATCTCACATGTATCCTTTTAAGAGAGTGGCACGGTCTTGTGAATCCAGTCCTAGACCTGTCTGCTCCTACCCACTGACAAGGTGGACATAAGACTGGTCACACCATGCGCGGGGGCTACAGGATTGAGTAGACTGAGGTATGTTCACATACCCAGACTTACTCACTAATTCACTAATTCATTCATTCCTCTGGCCTCCCTTGCAGGACTTACTACCTTGTTTGTAATTGTCAGTTTTCTTATCTATCCACACAGACTGAGCTCTTTGAGAGCAGACATTCTATCTGTCTCCTTGATGCCTAGCTGTGCCTGGCACAGACTAGACAACTCAACAAAATGGAAAGAGTGGGTGAATGGAAAACAGTGGCCAGAGTGAAAGAAGGCCAGCAGCTGGGGAACTCACGAGGCTTGTCTTCAGAATAGGGGGGCACCTATCTGGATGGAGCAGAGGGTACCTGTTGGGGGAATAACATTGGATGGGTGAAGCTGGGCACCGAGTCCCTGCTAGGCTGCCGCAGTTCCCTAATTAGGGGAGAACAGACCAGTCGGGAGGGACATGAGTTGAAACAAGCACACATTTATTTGGCTGCCTCCTATGTGGCTTCACACAGCTACCCCATCTGCATTCAGATGACGGATCCCCAAATCATGAGTAACAGTCAGTTTACGCGGGACTGATGTCAATGACCCAGGAGTGCCCCCTCCTGGGCCCCGTCACTAGACTCAGGCACACTTCTCTCCTCCTTTTGCCCTCCATGACCGGGGAGCACCACCACTATCCCTCCTTCCTGAGACTCTCACCTCCTTCTCGGCCTCCTGAGGAAAGGGGGCTGGGCTGGCCCTGCCCCTTGGCCACGCCACCAAAGTCACACCTGATTGCAAAGATGATGTCTCCCCTGAGGGGTGATGAAGACCCCTCCTCTCGGGCCTGAGGAACTCCACCAGGCTTTTTTACGCTTGCATGCTGGCATGCCTCCAGCATTTCAGTAGAATGTTCCACCCCCCTGTTTCTGGGGTCCTTGAAAACCAAGTAGGGGAACTACTTGAGATGAGTTTTGGGAGGCAAGAGGTAGATTGGCCTTGTGGGTTAGGCAGGCTGGATGGGAGGGCTCCAGGAGGTCCACGGCAAGACCCATGCCTTCATTTGGGATGGAACTAGGACTTTGGATGTGGATTATGGATGGAGAAGAATAAGCAGAAGCTCATGCAGGGGGAAACTCAGAGAGACATAAAAATCATACCTACCATTTATTATGCACCTGTTGTGTGCCAGGTATTGTGCTGGATGCCTACATATGCAACAGATTCTTTCTGAGGTACCTACCTATCTCGTGGAACCAGCTTCTCTAATCCACAGGGTGGGACCACTGCATTCATTCATTTAACAAAATATGTATGCACCTACCAAGTAGTAAGCCCTGTCCTAGGTGCTAGGTACACAAGAGAAAGGCAGATGTGGTCTATGCCTTCATGGAGGGGAGATGCACACTGAGTAAATAAAAATATATTATACAGATTATTATAAATTTGCATAATTATAATTGCACTAATTATACAAAATAAAATTGTATAATTATAAATACTATAAAGGAAAAGAATGAGGTATTGTGTGGAGCAGGACAGGACCTAGTTGACTCAGGGTGACCAGGGAAACCTCCAGAGGGGGAGAATTTTATACCAAGACCTGAATGATGGGAAGGGACTGGCCGTGGGAATTGGGAATTGTGGGTGATGATGGGGTGGGTAATGTGTGGAGGGGAAATTTCCAAGGCAGTGGGAACTTCAAGGCCAATGTTCTTGAGGGTGGGATGACTGGACACTGTGAGTCTGAGGGACAGCAGCTCCTGAAGGAGCTGGCGAGGACAGCCTGAGCCAGATCCTGCCGGGCCTTGTGGGCCACCGTAGGGAGGCCGGGTTTCATTTTATTTTATTTTTTATGTTTTTGGCCCTGCCTGGCGGCCTGTGAGATCTTACTTCCCTTACCAGGGACGGAACCGTGCCCCCTATATTGGAAGTGCAGAGTCTTAACCAGTGGACCTCCAGGGAAATCCCCCGGGTTTCATTTTACACACTGTTATTTGATGTGTTAATTTAAAAAGTATATAGATTATTGAATCATACAATTTTAAAATATTTTGATAACTGTATTTCAATATTTCCACTCTAATTTCTTTTGTCATACTGTGTGTATTATTTTATGGTTTAAAAACACAATTCTGCCTCATGGTTCCGGCGGGGAGAGAAAGAGGAAGCAGGGAGAGCGGGCGGTTGTGGGGACCCACCGACAGCTTCTGCTACCACTGCCGGGGCCGCGTCTGTGCTCTTGGCCGTGGGAAAGGAGATGTGAATCCCGGTGCAAGGCCGCACCTACGGGAGGGCAGGTAGTGGGACGGCGATGGCAGGTACAAATAAACCCAACATCACAGCCTCATCCAATGGCTGTTGGAAGTTAGAGGGTCCAAGCCAGGCAAGAATGTCCAGCTACAAGAGAATGAAGTCAGAGAACTGTGCTTAAAGTCCCAAGAGATCTTTCTCAGTCAGCCCATCCTACGAGAACTTGAAGCACCGCTACAAATAGTGGTGATACCCACAGGTAATACTATGATTTGCTTCGACTTTTGGAGTATGGTGGTTTCCCACCAGAAAGCAATTATCTATTTCTTGGGGACAGGGAGAAGCAGTCTTTGGAGAATATCTGTAAAGAAAATCAAATATCCCAAGAATTTTTTTCTTCTCAGAGGAAACCACGAATGTGTCAATATCAATAGCATGTATGGATTTTTATGATGAATGTAAAAGAAGACACGACATTACACTATGGAAAACTTTCATAGACTGCTTTAACTCTTTACTGATAGCAGCCATCGTGGATGAGAAAACATTCTGCTGTCATGGAAGTTTGTCCCCAGATCTTCAATCTATGGAGCAGATTCTGAGAACTGTGTGGCCAACTGATAGACCAGATCAAGGTCTTCTTTGTGATTTTTTGTGGTCTGACCCAGGTAAAGGTGTCTTAGGCTGGGGTGAAAATGACAGAGGAGTTGTCCTTCACATTTGGTGCTGAAGTGGTTGCCAAATTTCTCCATCAGCATAATTTGGATCTTATACGTAGAGCCCATCAGGTGGTTGAAAATGGTATGAATTTTTTGCAAAGAGGCAGTTGGTCGCTCTGTCTTCTGCAACTGATTATTGTGGAGAGTTTGACAATGGAGGTGCCATGCTGAGTGTGGACAAAGCACTAATTTGTTCTTTTCAGATTTTAAAGCCTGCAGAGAAAAAGAAGCGGAATGCCAGGCGCCCCTTTAACACCTCCAAGGGGTATGATCACAAAGCAAGCAAAGAAATAGGTGTCATTTTGACACTGCTTAATTGGGACTTGTAACATATAGTATAAGATCTTCATTTTTAAAATCGTAATGTATATTGGTCAGCTTGCTCAAATAGTGTTTGTGGGCTTGCTCCTTCCATTTTTGACTTAATGAATGATATTTGCTAATGATAACAGCAAATAATAGACTCTCCACTCCCAAGAAAAAAATGTTTTGTTTTGTTTTTTAATTCTCTGGGGTTTTTTGCAAACAATCTTAATGATGGTATTAAAGCTGTACACCCCAGGACAGTTTATCCTGTCTAGGGGGTAAGTGTGCAATTGATCTATTTTAAATTCAGTACAACCCAAGAATAATGCAAATACTTGTTTTCTTTAGGATATAAAGAGAGCCCTAGAGTGCTCAATCTGTACAAGTCATTGTCATAAAATACATACTGTTGATACAAACCACTGTGAACATATATTTTTAAAACTTTGTTGCAAAGGATTGCTTTTTTCTCTTACTGTCTTGTCATGTACAAACTAGTAACTTTCAACCTTGCCAGCATCACTGGTATGATGTATGTTTAATGAAAGCACACTTTCCCCTACCATATACTTAAAATGATGATTAAAGCCATTATTTTATTTTACTCTATTTTTTAAAATAAATTTATTTATTTTATTTATTTATTTTTGGCTGTGTTGGGTCCTCCTTGCTGCACGTGGGCTTTCTCTAGTTGCGGGAGCGGGGGCTACTCTTCGTTGCGGTTCCTGGGCTCTAGGCACACGGGCTTCAGGAGCTGTGGTACGCGGGCTCAGTAGTTGTGGCTCGTGGGCTCTAGAGCGCAGGCTCAGTAGTTGTGGTGCACAGGCTTAGCTGCTCTGCGGCATGTGGGATCTTCCCGGACCAGGGCTCGAACCCATGTCCCCTGCATTGGCAGGCGGATTCTTAACCACCGCGCCACCAGGGAAGCCCCAGAGCCATTGTTTTAAATGTTTGTTAACTCTTTCCTAAAGCCAAAGTTTCTGTTGAAATACGTATTGACACTCCCCTAAGTATAAGGTGGCTTGGTTGTGTACACATGCTGCCTTCCTGGGGATATTCAAAAACAGGTTTTTGAGTTTGAATAGCGATTAGTAACATAGTGCTGCTTAAGCTATTAATGATTAAAGTTAATAACATTTTGTACAATTTCCATATAGCCTATTCATTAAATAATCTTTGTACCATTACATCAGGCCTGAACCCGTTCATTCAGAAAGCTTCAAATTAAAGAAACAATACTGTTCTTTATGAGTGACCAATTATGCTTTCTTTGGTCTACATTCTTTATTCTACAGTGAAATTGAGGCTTGTAAGTCAAAACAAAGGAACTAACTTACTACCACTAGTTTATACAGAACTCAGGATATCTATGACTTTTTAAAACTGTGATGTGTTACAATGTTTCAACAGATGACCCTTTCCAATACCATGTGGTGAAAAAGAATTCAGGCTTATTAAATGATGAACTTGTAAAAACACACACACACACACACACACACACACACACACACACACACACACACAATTCTGCAAAAGGGTCCATGGCACAAAGAAGCTAAGATGTACGTCAATTCCCTGCACCCAAGCTGGACTGGCCTTCCACAGGATCCCAGAATCTCAGAGTGAGGCTCTTAAAGAACACCCAGGGAACTTCCTGGCAGTCCAGTGGTTGGGACTGGGAGAGCTTTCACTGCCTGGCCAGGTTCAATCCCTGGTCGGGGAACTAGGATCCCGCAAGCCTGTGGCTCACCCCCCGCAAAACAAAACAAACCCAGTACAGGGTGCAAAGAGTGCAAAGACATTTTAAACTCCCTAGTAGCTATATCAGGAGCTTCTTGGTAGGGCATGGGGAAAGACTGGGAGGGGCTCTGCATACCTTCTTCCCTGCCGCCTCCACCTTCCTCCACACTCTTCATCAGGACTGCCTGACTTGGATGCATTTCATATACGGGGCATAGACATAAAGATTTCCTTTAAAGAAAGAAGCCTACGGTATAACAATCACTCACATACACCTTAAAAACCACTAACCACCCATTTTACAGGTGAGGAAACGGAGGCCCTGAGAGAGAAATGGAATTGCCTATGATGCCAAAGCAAGGCGTGTGATGTTTGTTGACTCTCAGGCATCTGCTTTTTCCAGGACAGCACAAAGCCTCTTCTCCACCCAGCCCTGCTGCCAGTGTTGGGTCATATGGGGGTTGGAGGCCTCTGAGCAGGGGCAATGACAGGCTGAGGACGTGGGGTGAATGGGGGCCTAGGAGGGTTCATCAGGGCTGCGGTGGCAGAGGGACTCATCTCTGGGAGCAGCTTAGCATTCCAGGTGACATGGAAAACACCAGAAACGGTCTGTCAATCTGGAGGAACTCCCAAACAGGTATGGGAATATGAAATTCCTGGGTGTCACCCAGCGTTGATTCATGGAAATATTACATTCTGTGCTCTATAAACAAAACGATCCAGCAATACTCATTTTACTTGTCAATCCAGATGTAATATACATACATACAAACATACAAGTGTACATATATATTTTTAAGCATAAAGTGCCTCCTGCTGCTGGAAGCTAAAAATGCACAAAGAGGTTCACAATTTCATTCTTCAGAGTTGCTCAACAAGGAGTAGAATCACAGAAACCCGGAGTTGAAGAAACACAGGCATCTTCCGAAGAAGGTCACAAAATCCCTAAGGAAAGCCTGCAGAGCTGGGCAGGTGACATAAACGAAGGGTGTCAGGCGATCTGAGAGGCAGGGCGGTGAAGACATGAGGAATGCGTTCAGCCTCCAAGGGCGTTCAAAGTTAAAAAAGGTTTTTTATATTATGAACTTTCAAAAAATAATAGATTCTTATGGTACAGAGTTCAGAGGTTACATACAAAAAAGGATTCATTGAAGAATAAACCTCCCTCTTACTCCCGTTGCCCAGCTGAATTCTCCAAGGGAAAGAAAGTGTCCCTCAAGAGATAGACTCTACTCATCAAAGATATTTTGATATCAAAGTAATAAAGATAACAAAGATATCAAAGTAATCACAAATGATAGCATATTACAAACACCAATTTTTAATTTTTGTTTTTTTTAAAACATCAGATATTGTTAAGATCTTGGAGCTCTTTTCGTATCCTTACATAAGAGCTTCTGTTTTTTTTAAACATCTGCATAGTACTTCATTGGATGAATGTACCAAGATTTTTAAATCAATGAACATTTAACTTGTTTCCAATATTTTCTATTATAAGCAATGCTGTAATTAATAACTTTGTATATGTGTGAGGATATCTGTAGGATAATTTCCTAAAAGTAAAATTACCTTCTCAGAGGGTATGTGTATTTTTTTTTGAATTGTTTCCATTGAGATATAACATACATGAAATAAAGTTAACAGTTGTTAAGTACAGAGTTCATAAACTCTTACATATGTATCCATACCCATAATCAACACCAAAGTCAAGCTATAGAACATAATCAGCACTCTAGGAGCCTCCATCTTGACCACACCTAGTCAATATATGGCCCCCAAAGGTAACTAGTATTATAACTTCTATAATCATAGATTAGATTCACCTGTTCTTGTCCTTCATATTAATGGAATTATACAGTATGTGGTCTTTTGAGACAGACTTCTTTTTTTTCAATTGAAGTATAGTTGATTTACAGTTTCTCATGTACAGAAAAGTGATTCAGTTATACATATATATATTCTTTTTCATGTTCTTTTCCATTATGGTTTATTACAGGATATTAAATATAGTTCCCCAGGCTATATAATAGGACCTTGTTGTTTATCCATTCTATGTATAATAGTTTGCATCTGCTAGTCCCAAACCCCCAATCCAACCCTCCCCCGCCCCTGGGACTAGCTTCTTTTAACTCAACAATATTTCTTTAATTCAAGTAAGTCTGATTCATCCATGTTGTTGCATGTATAGTTACTTGTTTTTCATTGTACATGTCTTTTGATGGACACTTCACCTCTATTTCTCTTGAGTGGAACTGCTGACTCATAGGGTGGCCCTATACTGGGCCATAGAGTAGGCCTATGTTTAGCTTTAAAGACAGAGCCCACGTTTTCCAAAGTGGTTCTATCACTTACAGTTCTGTCAAAAATGCATGAGTGTCCTAGCAGCTCCACAAACTCATCATTACTTGGTATTTTTCATCTTTTTACATTTTAGCAATTCTCGTGGATGTGTAAAGGTATTTCATTGTGATTTTAATTTGTATTTCTCTGATGACTAATAGTGTTGAACACTTTTTCCTGTGCTTTGGCCAATTGGATATTTTCTCTTGTGAAATGCTTATATATTAGTCTATTTTTGTTGGGTTGATTGATATTTTTTATTGATTTGTCGGAGAGCTTTATATATTCTATATATAAATCCTTTGTCAGATATATGTATTGTAAATATTATCTACCAATCTTTGGCTTGCCTTTCACTTAATGAAAGCCTTGCAAGCTTTAATGTTGCTGTTGTTGTTGTTATTGTTGTTGTTGTTTTTGATGAAAAGAAATTCTTAATTTTAACAAAGTCCAAATTTCAATCTTTTCTTTTGTGGTTAGTATTTTTTGCATGTGTCTTGTACAAGGCAAAGTTGTAACCTCTTTCTGTTGACTGTGTTGTATCTCTGGCTAATCCAGCCTGGCCCCTATGACTTCCGGGTAGTGTGTCTCTATGTGCTGACTCTCTCAGGGAGTGTACATGGGAATTCTTGAAACATTGGGGTAGTCTGCCCACTGCCATTTTTTTTTTTTTTCATATGGGCGATCTGGCTCTGCTTCAACTTCTTTCATTCTCATTCCTTCACTGATTAACAATATTGTTTCTGGAGTCACCCTGATGTAGGTTTGAATCCCAGATGTATTACCTACTTCCTGTGTGACCTTGGGAAAGTAACTAAACCTCTCTGAATCTCAGTGTCTCCATCTGTTAAATGGGGTATGTATTAGATTTCATTAGGTAAGGCTGCATATGAAACAATTACAAATCTCTAAAAGCAAAGGTTTCTTTTGCACTCATGTGACTTGTCAGGCGTGGGTTGCTTCACATCTCTTTCCTTCCAGGACCCAGGCTGAGGGAGCAGCTCCATCTGGGACAGGCCATTCTCATGAGAGAGGGAAAAGATTAAGCACGTTGGTAGGAATACATAATGGCTCTTAACACTATTGCTCAGATGTGGTGAAAGACACTTCTATTCACATTCTATTGGCCAAAGCAAGTCATGTGATCAAGCCTGACATCAGTAAGGCTGGAAAGGACACCCTTCCTACAGGATGTGTTGCAGTCACAAGGCAACAGGTGATGATGTATCATCCTTGCTGACCTGAAACAACTAGGCTGCCAGGTATTTCTCCAGCAAAGATGGGTTTATTTGGAATCAGCAGAGAATTGCCATTTGGAGTCTGCAACCATGGTGAGCCACATGTAAGTCCCCACACAGCAAGGGAAGGAGAATGCTGTAATAGAAAGGGAAAGGGGTTGGAAGGGCTATACTAAACAAAGTGTCCACAGCTTTTCATTGGCTGATTTGTTGCTAGGAAAGAAAAGGGGTCTTTCTACTTCTTGGGTGAGAGAGCTCTCCCTTCTGGTCTCCTGGCTCTATTTAATTTAGGTTTCTGTTTCTTAATTTTTTACATCCTTAACAGGAGGAGTCACTTAATAGCTGGCAACAACAATGCCACCTACCACAGGATAATAACAGTACCTTCCTTATGGCTGTTTTGAGAATTAAATGAAGTGAAGCACGTCCAGTGCTTAACACAGTATACTGCACTTAATAAGTACACAATAACTATTAGAGGCTATTATTATCATTACTACTATTATGATTTCCTGGTGCTGCTGAAAGTTCTGCTCACTGGACTGGGCTAAACCTTACTTGAGAGGAAGAAAAGAAGCAGCTGTAATTACTCCCAATATTTAATTTGGAGACAATAAAACGTTGAGTCTAACGGCTCAAGCTTTGGAGTAATATGGACTCCTTACTAGGGCACATGATCTTAGACAAGTTACTTAACCTCTAGGGTCCTTGGGACTATGTTGTAGGCTTGTCATTAGGGCCAAATTAAGTCAACCCTGGGCACCAAGTAGGTGCTGAGTATTTGTTGAATTAGTAAATGTGGATTTTAGACTTATTTCAAATATTCAGTGAACTGTATGCATAACATAACTACAGTACAGCTGTATGGAAAGCCCTTTACTGGCCTTTTCCATCATTTGGGTCTCAGCTCAAATGTCACCTCCTCAGAGAGAGACATTCCCTGTCCACATCATTTAAAGTGCTTCCCTCACCTCCAGTCACTTCTCCCCATTATCTTGTATTTACAGCTCTGAAACTGTCTTGTTCATTCAGTGGTTTATTTAATATGTCTCTGCCACTAGTTCTTGTTTTCTGTACTCTCATCCCCCGTTGAGGATGGGCCTCAACATCCTCATTCGTAAAACTAGGCGAGCGGAGAAAGAATGGGGAAAGGTAAACGCCGGCCGCCCCACCTGTGTCTCAGGCCTCCAATTCCTTCCGACAGGGTACCGCCCCTGCCACCCACGTGGGCCGCCGTGGGGCACGCCCCCAGATGGGCGAGGCCTCCAATGTTGTGTCGGCCGCGTGCGGGCCGCGGTCCTAGGGAGGAGAGCTACGTCACACGCACGCAGGCCCTGCCCCCGCCCTTGCTCTCCACAGGCGGAAAAAGGGAGTGGCCAGGAGCGAGGGCCCCGCAGCCGGCGGCGCTGCTGCCTGAGCCGCCTCCAGGTGGCTGCTCTAGGCTGCCGCCCGCTCAGGCAGCTCGGAAGCCACTCTGTTTTGGGGTCCTCGCCGCTCTTCCACGTCTCCCGGAAGAGTACCTGGGCCGTGGCCGATCAAGGGCCAGGTTTGCTCAAGCTGGGCCCCCTCCCGGCCGGCTGCTGAGGACGGGCGGCCTGGGAGGGTGACCAGGCCGCGGTGCAGCCGCTCCAGAGTCCTCAGGTGAGGTGGCCGCGGGGGGCCGAGGGGTCCCCTTGGGACGTTCACGGCCTTAGAGGCGGGGGCGGCATACCCTCAGCGGAGACCCTGATCTCTAAGCCCTGCCGGGGGCTTAGGAACAGGGCAGGGGAGCCCCCTTGGGCCTCCACGGACGTGGCTTAGTGCCCTCCCCTTTCCTCCCTCCCCCACCCCAGCCTGGTTTGGCCGCTTTTCCCCCTCCGGAGGCTCAGTGCAGTGGGTAGGGAGCGAAGTGGGGGTCTGTACTCGCCCACCTGGGATTGACAACAGAGTCCCTGGGACCGACCAGCTGATCCCCAGCCTCCCTTCCTCTGTGTTGACACTTGGCCTTCGTGCAGGCCCTGCCACCGCCATCGGCCGACCCATCCCCCATCCTCATCCCTTGCGCTCTCACCCTCTTCTCTCTCTTCAGCTCGGCGTGGGCCATTTACTGGGCGGAATTTCTTGAGGGCTCTGTACCTCGGAAGTCTGCTAGACTTCTTTTGTCCGCGGGGCAAGTGCCTAGGGCCCATCTTAACATTTAATTGGGTACTCAATCTTAAGGCACAGGCTTTTGTTTTAAAGCCCTTTAAAACTTTACAGTGAGAGGCAAGATATAAGTTAAGTATGTTTTGATTGCTTTATTAGGAGAGATCATTTGTTCCCTACTTACCACCAGTGTTTACTCGGGAATGATACATACTCTGTAGGGAGTTTTATACGTTATGGAGCATGTCACTTCCATTTTCATTGGATTTCACATAAACTCTGAAATACACGAGCATGTAATCATCCCATTTTGTAAGGAACAGGTTTAGAGGGTGAGTTTCTTCTTGAGGTGAGATGGGGAGCGCAGGGGTTAAAAAGTGGGTTTGGCTGACTTAGATTTGCCTGTCTGAGCTGCTGTCTAAACTCTGGGATCTTTCTAAACCTTTCCCCCCATTTTTTTTGTGAAAAAAGGGTATTGCTACTTCTGCACAATGTGGTTGTGAAAATTATGTGTGTTAAAGATAATGTTTGCAGGGCACCTAACATAAAAATTAATTCCATTCAGCAGTATTTATGGGTGCCTACTGTGTGGTGAGAATTCATTGGTGAGCAAAACAGACATGGCGTTTATCCACGCACTCCCCGCCTCCCCTTCCCAAAGAGGGAGAGACAGGTAAAAAAAAATACATACAAAACATGAAGGGATGTGAGGGAAAAGAATAGTGTGTGAACAGAGAGTGATAGGACCTAATTTAGATGGGACAAAAGAGCTATTTTGGGGGCAGATGACGTTCAGGTGAAGACCGAGAACAAAAAAAAAGTTAACTGTGAAAGAGCGCTCCAGGCAAAAGGAACAATGTGCCCATTCAAGAAATGGTTGTTGACTTTTTTTTTTTCTTTTTGCGGTACACGGGCCTCTCACTGTTGTGGCCTCTCCCGTTGCGGAGCAC
>NC_041224.1:171327116-171397435 GCF_002837175.3 Physeter macrocephalus
AGCGGCCATGGCTCACGGGCCCAGCCGCTCCGCGGCATGTGGGATCTTCCCGGACTGGGGCACGAACCCGTGTCCCCTGCATTGGCAGGCGGACTCAAAACCACTGCGCCACCAGGGAAGCCCTGTTGACTTTTTTATATGCTGCTCTTCTACGTCATGGAAACTAGTTATTTCATCATCATCATTTTGATTTATTGTGGCACTGGGTAAGTATGTATGCATCAAATGAAGGTCTATGCAATCGTAATTGTTTTATTGTTTTATTCTGAACTTAGCTTAATGTGCAGACAGTAGGTACTGAGAATCTAAATTATTGAAGGTATATTTTAGACGTGTATATGCACACCTAAATTATCCATGATAGTGCTGCAGTATTTACACTTTGTTGAAATAGGAATAACAGTAGTAGTGGTAGTTGTAATTATGGTAGCAACTACTCAAATGAGTGCCTACTGTGTGCTAGGCATTTTTCAAAGTTTTTTTTTTTTTAATAAATTTATTTATTTTTATTTTTGGCTGCGTTGGGTCTTCGTTGCGGTGCGCGGGCTTCTCTTTGCAGGGGCTTCTCTTATTGTGGAGCACGGCACGCGGGCTTCGGTAGTTGTGGCGCACGGGCTTAGTTGCTCCCCGGCATGTGGGATCTGCCTGGGCCAGGGCTCGAACCCGTGTCCCCTCCATTGCAGGCGGATTCTTAACCACTGCGCCACCAGGGAAGCCCTCAAAGTGTTTTTTAATGTAGTATTTCATCTTAAAACCATCCTGTAAAGTAAGTACACTTATTTTCCTCATTTTCTAGATGAAGTTTCTCAGTTTCAGTCAAGTAGTTTGCTTGAAGTTACATAGTAAGAGGCAGAGTCAGGCTTTCCAGCCCAGGACTATCTGACTCTAGAGCCTGGTCTTAATCGCTGTGCTCTGCTGTTAAGCCACACTGATCATTTTATATCCTTTTTACAGGTTCACCAACAGGATTATTCTGCGGCCATCATGTCCTGGTTTGCTGATCTTGCTGGAAAGGCAGAAGATCTTTTAAACAGAGTTGATCAAGGGGCTGCAACAGCTCTCAGTAGAAAAGAGAACACCAGCAGCATCGTTTATAGCAAAAATACTGACCATCCTGAACTTCACCAGCAAAATACAGATTTGACTTATCAGACAGGACCTAAAGCTACTTACATTTCCTCAGCAGCTGATAATATTAGGAATCAAAAAGCCACCATCTTAGCTGGGACTGCAAATGTGAAACTAGGATCTAGGACATCGGTGGAGGCCTCCCATCCTGTTGAAAATGCATCTGTTCCTAGGCCTTCATCCCAGTTTGTTCGAAGAAAAAAGTCAGAACCTGATGATGAGCTGCTGTTTGATTTTCTTAATAGTTCACAGAAGGAGCCTACTGGGAAAGTGGAAATCAAAAAAGAAAGGGGCAAAACACCTGTCTTGCAGAGTTCTCGGACAACAAGCGTCAGTTCTGTGAACGCCAGTGTAACCACCATCAAAACCTTTGAAGAACATCCTTCTGGGAGCCAAAGCCACGGTAGTTAATCAGTCCTCTGTTTCTTTTAGAGTTAACCAAATTGGATGTCATCATAGCCTAAAATGTTCTGGTAGCATTTGTCATGCTCTGTTTTGTTACCTGTCCCTGCTGGTGCAAGGGCAGGCCCTCTGAAGTGTGTGGTGTAAATAAGGGGGACAGCATAGAACACTGTTAGCCAGTATACGGTTACAGTAGGGATCTTTGAATGTCGTCTGTTGGTAACTTTACCCAGCCCAGCATCTTTTTTTAAAATTAATTAATTAATTTATTATTTATTTTTGGCTGCGTTGGGTCTTGGTTGCTGCGCGCGGGCTTTCTCTAGTTGTGGCGAGCGGGGGCACTCTTCGTTGCGGTGCGTGTGCTGCTCATTGCGGTGGCTTCTCGTTGCAGAGCATGGGCTCTAGGTAACGGACTTCAGTAGTTGCGGCACACAGCCTCAGTAGTTGTGGCTTGCGGGCTCTAGAGCGCAGGTTCACTAGTTGTGGCGCATGGGCTTAGTTGCTCTGCGACATGTGGGATCTTCCCGGACCAGGGATCGAACCCGTCTCTCCTGCATTGGCAGGTGGATTCTTAACCACTGCACCACCAGGGAAGTCCTCAGCCCAGCATCTTAAGAAATTATATCCAAAATGATTCTCTAAGATGTTTTAAGATATAAAGAAGAAAATTTTGAAATCTGAAAGGAAACATAGTTTTGGATTTGGAACTATCTCCAATTCATTTCTTTCTGTCATTGGTATTATAAAAATAACAGGCGGCTGTACTTCACTTATATTCTGGATTGTGAGCCTTTTGGTGTGTTTTTCCCACTGCCTACCCTGAAAGTAAAGCATGAGAAACTGAACTTTGATCTAAGTTGGAGGGTTAAAGGCATTGATTTAGTAGTGAAGTAAGAACTTAGAATTCTGGTCTTCATTTGTTTAATTTGCTATGAAATCACCTCAACATGTACATCTTCTCACCTGCAAAAAATGATATATTTACATGATAATCATGATTATCATTTACATGATAATGTGGCTAATTTGAGTACCTAGGAAGCATTTTAAAATAACAATAAACATTATAGGTCCTTGCAGGGATTCTTTATAGAGCTGATAACTCATGGGAGCTTGTTACGTTCTTAAACCTTTTAGCTTCTTCCACAGTCTTGGCTCTTAGTGAATAAAATCTTTCTTGTATTTCAAGATAAAAAAGTGGTAAAGAGATGGGTTTTGGGCTTTCAAGACAGGTGCATGCTTTAGCGGTTAATTAACTAGGTACGAACAATCCTAAATTTCTTCTCAACTATCTTTTGATTAATTATACAAACATTTATTGAGACCCTATTGGGCCAGGATACAGAAGTGAATGGGTTATAGTTTATTGGATGAGATACACATGGACACAGATAATATACATGTAATATAGTAAATGCAGCAGTTGAGGTATGGTCAGAGTGTTGTGGAAGCATGTCTTTTTCCTTATTGATTCATAGATCTCTTTATATGTTCTAGATGGCAATTCTTTCTCATCCTCCTCCAGTTTTACCTTGTTTTTTTTCCTTTTTCTATAATGTCTCAATAGAAGTTCTTAATATAATGATTTATCAATTTTTTCTTTATGGTTTGTGTCTTTTGGGTCTTAGAAAATCTTTTCCTATCCTGAGGTCATAAAGGTATTCTTCTGTATTATAGGAAAGGTTTTATACTTTTGCCTTTCATATTTAGATGTTTACCTAAAGTTGTTTTTTATGTATGGTGTGAGGTAGGCATCTAGTTCCCTTTTTTTCCCAAATGGAAATCAGTTATTCCAGTACCATTTATTGAAAATATTTCCTTTCCCTATTAATCTGCAGTACCACCTCTGTCATATATCAAATATCCATCTATATGTTGGTATGTTTCTGACACTTAATTCTGTTTCATTGGTTTATTTGTCTTTGTGTCAGTGCCACATTGTCTTAATTAATGTGGTTTTATAATATGTCTTTATATCTCAAAGAGCAGATTCTACCACCTTGTCCTTCTTAGCAGATTCTACAACCTTGTCCTTCTCCAGGAATGTTTTGGCTATTCTTGGGACTTTTGTACTTCCATATGTGTCTTAGAATTTGCTTGCCAAGTTCCACAAAAATTTGTTGGTCTTTACTGGGAGTCCATTGCTTCTACTGACATACAGATAGTTTGGTGAGAATCAGCATCTTTACAACATAGAATCTTCTAACTTATTAACATGGTATAATTATTTTTTAGATGTCTTTCATTAAGATTTTATTTTTTCTTCCATAAGTGTCTTGCATACTTTTTCTTAGATTTATTCCTGGGTAGTTTATATTTTTTAAAGCTCTTATAAATGGTATGCTTTAAAATTTTTTACTTTCTGTTTGTTGCTGTCTATAGGTTTTTGTAAATACATACACACACACGCACACACACACTCCCCCTCGGCAGAGCCGACCTTCCTCTTGGGCACCGTGGTGGCGGGGCCGGCGCGTGCTGGCTGCTTGCGGGCTGCGCTGAGAGCCTGCGAAGCTGGGCTGCCTGGCCGCTGCCACTCCTCCCGCCGCCCGAGCTTCTTCCTTTCATTTTTAATGTAAATATTCAAGGCTATAAATGTCTTTCTAAATACTACTTTAGATATATCTTACAGGTATGGATATATACTTTATTTCTTTTTAAAATCTGATAAAATTTAAAATAATTTTTAAAATTCTCTCAATTTTTATTCATTAAAAAAAAATGTTTATTTTGGAAATTTCAAATATACCAAAGTAGAGACTGATGGTTCCCCTCAACCCCCATGTTAAATTTTATCCAGTGATGATAATCAACAGCTCATAGCCATTCTTGTTTCATTTATAACATCTCATTTTCAATCTCTTTCTTTACCTCTACCCACCACAGAATTATTTTGGAGCAAATCACAGATCTCATATCATTTCTTCTATAAATATTTTATTAACTCTAAAAAATACAAGTTTTAAAAACGAACAATCATGCCATTATCACCATAAAATTAATAATTCCTTGGTGTCCTCTAGTATCTCGTCAGTATTCAAATTTCCCTGTTTGTCTCATCATTTTTACACATTATTGAAATGTGAAAAATCTTAATTGTACAGACAAATGGCTACACCTATGAAACCCACACCTTTATCACCATAAAGAATGTTTCCTTTGCCCCAGAGAGTGCCTCATGTCCTTTTCTAGTTAATCTCCCCACCCATCCCCCAAGCACCCACTGTTCTGATTTTTTTCACCTTAGATTATTTTTGTCTGTTCTAAAACTTCATGTTTGCCAGCAAAAAGTGAGATCATATAGTATGAATACTTTCTTACCTGACTTCTTTTATTCAGCATGTTAGTGAGATTCACTCATGTTATTGAGTATATTAATAATTCTTTTTTATTGTGTAGTATTTTACTGTAATATTATACCACAATTTACCCAGTCTCTTTTATGGACATTGGGGATTTTCCAGTTTTTGTTTTTGTGAATAAAGGTGCTATGAACATTTTTGTACTTGTCTTTTTGAGGAAAAATGTTTTTATTTCTGTTCAGTAAATACCCAGGAATGGAATTACTGGGTCAAAAGGTAGGTACATGCTTTAATTTCATAAGAAATTGTGAATACTTCCCCACAGTGTTTATATCATTTATATTGCCACCAGCAATCTGTCTATAAGAGTTCCAGTTGCTTCATATCTTCACCAACATTTTGTGTTGTCTTTTTAATTTTAGCCATCTAGCGGGTGTGTTTTGGTCCTTGTTGTGGTTTTAATTTGCAGTTCCTTGATCACTAAAGATGTTGAGAACTTTTTCATTTAGATATAGTTCATTTTTTAGCACATACTTACTTTTTTTGGAGTAAGTAAAAAGTGTATTTGCATCACATTTAGTAACAAAAACAAGATGAAACTGAATTAATGAGCATCTGAATTAATGAGTATCTCTTTGGGTAAGGCAGTTTAGACTCCAGTTTGGTATATAACAAATTGCTCTGACCTGTTATTACTCTCCTTGCCTTGAAACCCACAGCTGTTCTTTTATGCCTTTCCAGTATTTTCAATGTTGAAACTTCTCCCTTTTTTTCAAAAATGATTCATAGACAGAAGGGAGACCAAAACCCTTGTTTACCTAAACCCAACTACATAAATTTCTCTGCTTTTTTTTTTCCCCTTCCCAGAACTGTATTCTTTTCTTTATCACCATTTGTTCAATGTATCCAGACTTAGAGGGTCCTTACAGATCTATAGGCTGTATGTATGAGAATGAAATTTCATGAGAGGGAAGTCTATTAAAAATTTAAGTTTACTTTTTATGGTGTTCTAGCTATAGCAGCCAACTTGAGCCAAAAGGCATTCTAATCACAGTAAGCTACTAGTGCATATATAGTGAGCATTCCAACGTAACAAAGATGTATTTGCTTTTTTTACAGAAGCCTCTAATAATTCAGATTCTGGCCATGAAGGCCAAGAGATTTCTTCAAAGGAAAATGTAACATCAAGTGCTGCCTGTGCTGATCACAACCCAATGCCTAAAGATGATGGGAGATCACATGAACTATCTAATCTTCGACTGGAGAATCAACTGCTGAGGAATGAGGTTCAGTCTTTAAATCAAGAAATGGCCTCATTACTTCAAAGATCCAAGGAAACTCAAGAGGGTAGAGCCTTATTTAAATTACCCAGGGTTAGGAATTTAGCATTTCAAAAATAAACTAAAAACTTGATTATATCTAAACTATTAGAAAGATTTTAGATGGGCCTTGTAAAATAGTGTTTTCACAGAAATATAGGGCCCAGATTTGGAAATGGGACCAATCATCCTCCCACCCACCTGAAACAGAACACTGGCCTATTTGGTCATTCTTTAGAAACCACGAATAGGAAGATAGTTTAAGCCTTGTTAGACTGACTTTAGAAGAAGCTTCACTTTGTCCCAGACTAATTTAGACATAGAAATAGTTTTTCCAGAGACCCTGTACAGTTTGCTTCAATATTTAATTTTTTTTTTTTTTTTTTGGATGGCACTCTGCACTGCATTGCTCTTTCTGCACCAGTTTTCTAGGTTAAAAGAACATCTTTTTGCCCCAGTAATGGAAAGAAACATTTCTTTTCAGTGTTTATCTTCAGGTTTGGTTTTTGTTTCTTTTGGTCTTACTGGGGTGTACATCGTCTACCCATGATTTGGATGTGCATTCTTTCCTATTTGTAGCAGAACTCCAAAAATCCACTGACCATTTTAATCTTGTGAACTCTCAGCTGCCTACTGGTTTTGGCTCCCAAGTGCTTTATGACATATCTCCAGAAAAAAACATTTGTAGAAGAGCAGCTAGCTTCATGCCTGTTTGCAACCAATTAACTATAATATAGATATGAAGGTCTTGGAAAATGGAGGTCCCTCTTGGAGCAAAAAATTTGAAGATATTTGTAAGCTCCTAATTTGGGCAATAAGTACTAAAGGGATTCAAAGGAGAATCTTTGTGTGCTCTGAGAAAGATGTGTTTACTTGTATGAAGAAATTTCTTTCTTTTTCTTTTTTTTTAAGAATTAAACAAAGCAAGAGCAAGAGTTGAAAAATGGAATGTTGACCATTCAAAGAGTGATCGAATAACTCGAGAACTTCGAGCACAAGTAGATGACCTGACTGAAGCGGTGGCTGCAAAGGATTCCCAGCTGGCTGTACTGAAAGTGAGACTGCAAGAAGCTGACCAGCTGCTGAATACTCGCACAGAAGCACTGGAAGCCTTACAGAGTGAAAAATCACGGTAGCTGATCCTATTAATAATGAGAAAATGAGCTAGAATGTTTATCAATGCAAGTAATGATAAACATGGTAGTAAATACTGTCTTATCAATTTAACTTTGTAAATTTACAAGAGAGAAAATGTAGCTTTTGGTAATGCTGGAAATGTGTGTGGTTAAAAATGGATTTATCTGAATCTTGAGATGCATTGTTAGCAAATTCTGAATTTAAAAATATTTGAAGAGCAGTGTCATGAATCTTTTGACATACAATGATGTGTGGCGTGTGCTTATATTTGGATGCCTAAAAATATAGGTTACAGTCCATTAAAAGGGAAAAAGATTTCTCTAAGAATGTTTTAGTCAAACCATCCTTTTTGTGCTAATATGCCCAATGCTCTAAAAATTATTCTACCTTTTCACTTGTATGCTGTGGAAATGAGTTATTTCAAGTGATGTCTTTTCTTTTAGAATAATGCAGGATCACAGCGAAGGTAGTAGCCTGCAGAATCAAGCTCTACAAACTCTTCAGGAGAGATTGCACGAAGCAGATGCCACTCTGAAGAGAGAGCAGGAGAGCTATAAACAAATGCAGGTTAGAACGGGGACAGCAGGGCTCTTTTATTATTTGGATGAGGAGGAATTGCTTTACACTGTTCATAACATATTTACTGTAATAAAATTCTGCAGCACATTTCAGAAAATTCTGTTTCTGTGGCAAAAACTAAGTATTTGAAAATTTATCTTGATCCTTGCTAAATTTATTTTTCTATGTTGAAAAACAATTAAAATACTTAATATTCATTAGATATGTACATCTTTTCATTTAATTTGGTGTGCAGCCAGCATTACCATTATTTGATTAAAAGCTCATTTGAGGCATGTCATTCTTTTTATTTAAGCTTTTTCTGATTCCAATTTAATCTCATTCTGTTATTTCAAGAGAAAGTTGTACATAATGTTTATTTAGAGTTTTACACTTAAGTGAATTTTTGCATCTAGTTTAGTGATTTTCAATTCTGTCTACACATTAGAACCTCCTGTGTGGTTTTAATACTTTCTGATGCTGAGTCTTCATTCCCAGGGAGTCAGATCCCATTGTATGAGGTAGGGCATAGGTGTTGGTGATTTGGATTTACACGATTTGCAGGTGAAGCTAATGGGTAGTCAGGGTTGAGAACCGCTGGCTCAGACAGTCTTTTCAACAGGTGAAAATAGTTCAGCCCTAAAAGTAAATAACAGGTAATATAGGCTTTTAAAATTTTTTATTAATATATTTTATTTACCACAGTAAAATATCCCAAAGTACTATCATCTCATCGTGTAGTTAATGTTAAGAATTATTCATGAGATATTTTACATTCTTTTTTGCATACTGATTCTTTAAAATATGGTGTGTTTTACACTTCCAGCACATCTCAATTCATTCACTAAATTTTCTTCAGAAATACGTGATCTGTATTTAGATTTCATAAAGTTTATAGGTGAAAAAGCTGTTCTAAACATACTCAGAATAACAGTTCCTCAAAAAGTTAAGCATAGGGTCACCATATGCTGCAGCAATTCTGCACCTAGGTATATACCCAAGAAAATTGGAAATACATGTCCACACAAAAACTTGTACATGAATGTTCATAGCAGCATTATTTATAATAGCCCCAAACTGGAAACAAGACAACGTCCCTCAGTTGCTGAATGGATAAACAAAATGTTGCATATCCTCACAAGGAGATATCATTCAGCCATAAAGAAGAGTGAATTATTGACTCATGCTAAAGAGGAATGAATTATTGACTCATGCTATAACTAATGCGTGAACCTTTAAAACATTATCCTAAGTGAAGAAAGGCAGACACAAAAGGCCGCATATTGTTGATTCCATTTGTATGAAATGTCCAGAATAGGCAAATCTATGGAGAAAGAAAGTAGATAAATGGTTGCCAGGGGCTGGGAGGGAGGGGGACGTACGGGTAGAGGATTTCTATTTGGGGTGCAAATGTTCTGAAATTAGATAATGGCAATGGTTGCACAACTCTGAGAACACTACACTGAATTGTATTCAGGAAAACACTGAATTGTACATCCTAAAAGGGTGAACTCTATGGAATGTGAATTACATCTCCATAAATCTGTTATTAATTGAATTGAGCTTCAGTATTTATGTTAAATTAATTAAAATGAATAAACTTAAAAATGCAGTTCTCGGTTGCAGACACATTTCACGTGCTCAGTGTGCCCCACTGAGTGGTCCTCTTGCTCCTTTTCTTCCAAACAGGAGTTAATATTGGATCAAAGGTTTGTGGGCTTTAGTTATTGGCGTGTAACTATAAAAGCTTTCTGACTTCTGTCTCACCTTCTGAGTTTTTTGGTGATGGGAGCTTTTGAAAATAAGGGTAAAATATAAATCTCAGAACTAAATTTAGGCTAAGGGACACACCGTGTGTTTGTTAGAGTGTACTTTAAAAGTTTCTTAAGCTAAAAAAATTAGAGGTAATAGTTTATTAGAAAAACTGAAAAAAAGGAAAAACATTAGCCATGATATTAGAAAAGATGTAGCTATGTACTTGTGTCTTCCATTTGTTTTCTAATAGACTTTCTAGTTTTCTGTAGACCTTTATTCATTGATCAGATAGTGTCAGACCAGACCTAGTATCAAGTGACCAGATTCACCTGGGAAACTTCTTAAAAAACAGATTCCCAAGCCCAGTCTTGGAAATTCCAATTCAGTTAAGCCCAAGGAAGGCCTTGGGCAGCTGTATTTTTAACAGACTCCCTCACTGATTTTGATGAATTGCCATGTTTGGGAACCACAACCTTAGAGTTCCTGTTCTTCAGTTCTTAACAAATGAAGAACTTTTTTTACCTCCCGGTTATGTTGTTGGGCTGAGCTAATAAATCCCATAAGATATCTACATGGATGGTTGTAAAGTATACCTCAAAGCAAAGTGATATAATAAGTATAATATAAACTTTGTCACAGAGCGAGTTTTCTGCACGCCTTAATAAAATGGGAGCGGAGCGCCAGAATTTGGCAGAAGCAGTTACCCTGGCGGAAAGAAAATACTCAGATGAGAAGAAGAGAGCGGATGAACTACAGCAGCAAATCAAAATGCTTAAGTCCAACTTGGAGTCCTCTAAGCAGGAATTAATTGACTACAAGCAAAAAGCTACTAGAATACTCCAGGTAAGCGTGAGATGCACATGTGTGAATGTTAAGATAGGCCAGATGACCGAGAGACATTCTGAGACTTTATATAGATCTGTGAGATACTTTGTTCCTGTTTGACTGGGTTGGCTTGCTTCAGGTGCCTTGCTCTTCTAAGAAAGCTATAAAAAAGACGAAATGTCTCCTGTTCCTACCACTTTTTTCCTTTTAAGAAAAAAATTCATTCTGCCACTACCTAGTTCAGGTCTTCAACCTGTCACCTTAATCACCAAAAGCAATGTTTTTTCCTCAGTTAGGTGTTTCAAGATCTGGTCTTTGTTCTTCCACTAAGTAACCATGTGCTGTTGAGCAAGCTGAGCCAGAAGAAGGCAGCAGAGAGAAAGATACAGAGGAAGAAAGAGGACAGACTTACAGAGAAAGGGCTTAAATGAGGTGAAAGGAGATGGAATCTATGCACAGGCAGAAGAATTATCCCCCTCCCCAAAAATGAAAGGACACGTCTTCACTCTGATATGAAAGGCAAAGGAAAGAGAAGTTGAAAACTACATTAGATGACTACAGTCTTAGATCTAAGGGAGGGGGAAAAAGCTGGGAGAGGAGCTCTGAGAGCTGGAGGAGGCCTAGACCAGTCACTGAAAAATTCAAAAGAGATCAACAAGGAAGAACATAACAACTGTTAAAAACATTGCTTTTGGCTCTTTTGACCACTTTGATCCATTTCCCTGTCCTTCTCCTTTCTTTTAATGCCAGACGTGTGACATCTGCCAGACATAGGATATCTGCTGTCTTCATTTTAGAGCTGTTAACTTTAACTCTTTTATGTAATTTCTGTCCCCACTACATTTCGGAAATTGTCTTCTCAAAAGTCATTAGTGACCTAAATGCTTTCTGTCCTCTTACTAGTTTCCATCCACTTTGATTTTGGTAGAGCTTTTTGACCCTGTGAACCCTCCTACCTTCTTGAAAGTTGCCTTCTAATGTTACTTGTACTGCCTTAGCTCTCTGTCTTCTCTTTACTGCTGTTTCTCTTGGGTCCTCTTCTTCTGTCCTTTTTTGTTATTTTTTATTTTGCTTTGTCATAGACCCTGCTTCTGTCACTTGATGTGACTTCAGCATGGCTCCAACTTCCCACCTGGTTTCTGAATGCCTGCCATGCTTCTCTATGTGGGATGTCCCAACCCCCAAATCTGCTTCCCCTCCATTCTCCTGTTTTCATAAGTGCTATTGCCTCCTTCCTAGGCAGTGAAGCTTGAAACTGCAGTGTCATTTTGACTCCACCTTTTTCCTTTAGCACCTGCCTCCTATTGGCTATGGACCCCTTTTTTATTCTACCTCCGTGAAATATCATATCCATCTCCTCTAAACTCTTCTTTCTTATTATTTGTGTTGTATCCGTGTAATTTGTTAATCCATCTAAGAGGTACTCAATTGAGCACCTGACTGTTCACTAGGCACTTTGATAGGTGCTGAGGATACTGAGCTCAGAAGATGTGTGCTCTTTCTTAAGGTAGCATTCAGTTTAGTGGGACAACACTGAGGCAATTGATAAAATGAAATTATTGACGCAGTACTGTGGGAGCTTGAAAGACGAAGTCCTTAAAACCTGCCTGGAGATGTCAGGGATCACTGGAGATGCTGTGTGAAGAGGAACTTGAAGGATGAGTAGGAAGACTCATGGTAGGGAGGATATTTCAGGTAGAACAGCCTGTGCCAGAGCAAAGCGGGCCTGAGGGAACATGGTGTATTTAGGAGACTGCAGGTAGTTCTCTGTTGCTAGAGCATCAAGTATTAGAGATTAAGAGATGGGAGAGAAAACTCAATGACAGCAGATGCCAGATTGTGGACGGCCTTGCATACCATGCAGAGGAGTTTTGATTTTATCCTATAGGGGATGGTAGGGGGTGGGGAGGTTTCAGAGGACCTGAGCAGCATGATCAGATTTGGGTGTCAGAACTGTGGCAGCCATGAAGAGGTTAGGGGAGTGTTGGATGTCTGTCTTGTTTATCGCTGAATCCCCAGCACAGTGCCTGGCCCTTAGTAGGTACTCAGTAAATTGTTGAATACATCGAAGGGATGAGGAGTGGGATGGTGAGATGTAGATGATAAAGAGGCTTTTATCAAAAATAATGGTAAGAAATTACGAGGACCTGATTTAAGTTTGTGGCAGTGAGGATGACAAACCAGGGACCGCTAGGAGAAATGTAGGAGGCAGAATATGTGAGATTTGGAGGTTTAATTGGAAGAAGAGAGAAGAAGGTAAATGGAGTCTAGGATGATTCCAGGTTTCTGGTTTGAGTGTATGAATGATGTTCCCGTGTACTACTACGAAAGGGAAAGAAGGAAACACAGCAGTTTAGGATTGAAGGAGATTATGATAAATTATGGTGAGTTTGCAAAATTGATGTGACATCGAGGTGAAAGTATCGGGAAGACCATCAGAAATGTAGGCCTGAAGCTCAGTAGAGAGGTCTGCTCTTTAGCCACATGGAGGTATGGATATATAAATATAGATGTAGATCTAATCATGTTTATTATAGAAAATTTGAAAAATACATAAAAGCTTGAAGACATCACCCATAATTCTACCACATAAAAAGGAGAAACTATTTTTGTTGGAGGAGAGTGACTTTCAAATATTTATGGTGAAGGAACCAATGGTCCTTTTTATTACTGGCCTAGGATTACAGCACTTTTTAAACTAGTCTTCCCATGTCAAATCTCTTCTTCCAACTTATCCTTTATACTAGGTTTCGGCAAACTTTTTCTGTAAGGGGCCAAATAGTACCTGTTGTAGACTTTGAGGGCTGTATGTGATCTCCATCACATATTCTTTGTCTTTACTTTTTTATAATCCTTTGAAAATGTAAAGAACCATTCTTAGCTTAGTGAGCTATACAAAAAAAGGCCACAGGCCAGACCTGGCCCATTGACCATAGTTTGTGAGCTACCACTTTAAACCTCTGCCAGAGTTACCCTCCTCAAACGCACCTCTGGTCATATCACTGCCTTATCCACTTCCTGGTAACTGGCTCTGGACCGCCCAGTACAATTCACACATTTTAGCCTGGTATCCAAAGCCCTCAGACACTGGTCCTGGCATTCTGTCTGAATGCATCCCAGGATACTCTTGGGCCCTTGTGCTTTTTCATTTTATGCTTTGTCCTCTGTTTTCTCTACACCTTTTAAAATCTTAGCCATTTTCCAGGACCAGTATAAGAGCTATCTTTCAAGTAAAGCCTTCTCTTCCCCAGAAGTGTTTTTTTTTTGCTCAGAACTCTGCAGGTAATCTTACTATATAGCCTTCTCTCAGCTTGTGTTTATTGCCTTGTATTGGATATTTGTCACTTCCCTTTTAGTTTATAAGGAAGAAGGTACTATCTGGAGTGACATTGTCTTTATTACATAGGACGCTTAGCATAGTGCCAAACCCATTGTAGGTTCTCCATAAATATGTGTTGAGTGGAATGTGATTGTGGGCGGGGGGGAAGTATAAGAGAGGCTGAGAAGAAAGTATGAGAAGAATCTTGTTAATAACAAGTTTTCAACAATAACATGGTCCTGGGGACTACAGTCCCAGAACACTGTACAGAAAAACTCTGTTGCATTTTTATCCCTATGGATTTAACATTCTGTGGACTTTCGCTGGTGGAGAATATAATTGGAATATTCCCATAACAGTTTAATTGGTGTGTGGTAGATGATATTCAGTGTACAAGCTAATCTCTGCTTTGCTATTCTTTTTTTTATGATAGTCTAAAGAAAAATTGATTAACAGCTTAAAGGAAGGATCTGGTTTTGAAGGCCTAGATAGCAGTACTGCAAGTAGCGTGGAACTAGAAGAACTTCGGCATGAGAAGGAGATGCACAGGGAGGAAATACAGAAACTGATGGGTCAGATACATCAGCTGAGATCTGAATTACAGGTAAGATACATTACTGTTCAGCTTCACAGACAGCCATTTACCTTCAGGTATTAGTAGCTTGAGACATGATGGATTCTGTATTTTGGGGGAAGGGTATTGGTGAAATAATGTGTGAAACTTTGGGAATATTAGTTACCATATGGAAATGAATCTAAAGCAGTAGGTTTCTTGTCCATTGATTGACTTAAAGTTGCAGGAATAAGAAAGATAGGTGACCAGATTCATTCATTCAGCAAATACTTACCAGGTATTTGCCATGTGCCAGGCATCTTCTAGGCTTAGAGCTATAACAGAGAACCAGACAATCTTCATATTTATGGACCTAACATTCTAGTGCTTAAAAACAAATTAGATTTGGGCTTGTTTCTAAAACTAGGGTGTTGTCTAATATCAGAATGGGCTTAGGGATGATCTTTTATAGTTTCATGCATAATCTTATAATTTATAGTTCGTGTAATTAATATATTTAATCAAAAGGTAAAATTGGGCCACTTATTTATCTTAAACATGGGGTCTTTGACATAGGAGGGGTCTCTGAGGATGGGAAAGATAAAAGTGTGGGGTAATGAGCCTTCTGTTTTTAAAAAAGAAAAAAAAAACAACTTTCTGCCCAGAATACTTACCCATGCATTAACTTAGGAAATTGTTGATTTGTAAGATGTACATGAACAGCAGTGGCAAGTGTGGAAGTTGTGAGAATGGGCTGGCTTGTCTGGGGCATGGGTTTGACTGTCAGATCTAGATGCAGATCCTGTATCCTGGCTTTGGCACTTAGTAGATGTGTTACCTTACACCAGGTACCACATCTCACTGAGCCTTAGTTTTCTCATCTGTAGGTTGCAGATGAGAACAAGGTTCTCTTGAGAATAAGGGATACTATGTATAAAGGGCCTAGCATTGTTCCTGACACATAATAGGCTCAGTAAATAGTAGCTGCTATTATTTCTGGGGTTTTTTCTTACTGTCCTTTAAAGTGTAGGATCTTTTTTCTCTAAATAATTTTGAATTCCAAAGACTTCAGTCCCATGAATTTGAAATTGAATAAATGCTAAACTTTTTCCTACCTATTCCGTGTCTTTTTTTTTCTATTCCGTGTCTTTTGCGTGAGATTATGAAAAATATGATTTGTTTTACTTTAATATCTCATCCCTACCCCAGCATCATTGATGACATTGACACATTTTCCTATCCTTTCTCAAGAAGTTTATGAAATTGATAATAAGGACTGTAGGATTAGGTCTGGCAAAACGGAAGAATTGTTAATTATAGCAGCTGTCATTTGCTGAGCACTTCATGTGCCAAGAGCTGCACAAAGCCCTCGACATATGTGCTTTCATTTATTCCTTACCAGAACCCCGTGAGGGAGATGATGCGTTCTCATTTTACAGTTTGAAGAAATTTAGGTGCAGAGAAGGAAAGAAACTTGCCATGACTCGTAAAGTAGCAGAGCCAGGATTAGAACCCAGTCTGTCTGATTCCAGGACATGTATCCTTAACCACTGCGCTTACTGCCTAGCTCTTGAGAATTCATCGGATTTAGTCAAATTGATAACAAAGATTAGTCTACTTTCTACTCACCCTGAAAATGGTAGGGAAAAATAATTTAACTTATTGCTGTTTTCCACTAAGTCCACAAAGTTGTGTGAATTTAGAGTATTTTACTGTGGTTATCTGGGAGTATCATTAATCTATCAGTTCTTTCAAACAATATGCGAAGTGCCAGAGTTTGTGGGGGTGAGTATATAACACGATGTACCAAAAGACAAAAAGCAAAGTTAAGATGCCAGTTTTTGTTTTATGTAGTACTGTATGAATGGACTTGTGCTTATTAACCCATAGAGGGAAAATACAGAAACCTAGAGCAATGTTCTTTGCCACTAGTGGATTTCACAGATATCTAGAAGCTGGTTTTTGAGTTTGAAGAAGTGAGAATAGTGACACCAAGTGAAGAAGTTAGAGTGAGAAATATGGGAAGATGTGAAAACAGATAATAGTAATAGAGCTAAAAAAGAAGTATACTAACCTCAGGTGATATGAGAGAAAAGTTATTTTTACTGTATGTTACAGTATGTCGATACCCACACATGTACAAAAACTAATTATAACCTGCAATTTCAGGGGACTAAGGCAGTGAAGTCCTTTTTGATGTTACATTTCTATTCTTGAAATTGTTGCTTTTGAATAGAGAGATACATCTCCCAGTGAGCCGCCGTCTGCTCATGGTCATTAAACCAAATGGTTTCTGCTGCAGCATCCTGTTCATTTCTCTCACCGTTTGCCGTGTTACATGAGGAGGTGCCAGTTTTTGTGTTCCTTGTAGTCTGCGTCTGTGTCTCATTCATCTTTATCCCTCCAGTGCCTGCTGAGCCCTGTTCACAGCACATAATGATCACTCAGTAAATATTGGACTGAACAGTTCATTATTGCTTTCACGTGTACGGTTCATCTTTTTAGGATATGGAGGCTCAGCAGGTTAGTGAAGCAGAATCAGCAAGAGAACAATTACAGGATCTGCAAGACCAAATAGCTGGACAAAAAGCAGCTAAACAGGAACTAGAGGCAGAATTGGACCGACAGAAGCAGGTAAGGATTTTAGATTGATGATTACCTGGGAAGACGGTCCACTAGCGGTCATATGAGGAGACTTCTAGTAAAGCAGCTTACTGAAATTCTTAGAGGATGAGCTCAGAGTTCCCTCCTACCTTATTACTAACCCACCCTCCTCGTTGTTTGTTTTAACAGGTGAAATATAGCGACACAAAATGATTTTGAGACTTGCTTAATATCACACAGCTAGTTAGAGAATAGAATAGAATCCAGGATTCCTGTCCCAGAGCCCAGAATTCTTTCTACTGCTCTGTCTGTATTTTATTGTATCTCCTTGTCAGAGTATGTATGTTAGAACACTTGAAAACATCAGTTGATTTTTGTATTTTATCAGATTTTTACTTTCTAGAAACAGTAGTAACTTTTATTTAATAGAAATATAAATAAAACATTAGTGCCATAATAGACTGCCTTTTCTGTTTTGAGAAAAAAATGCTTATAACAGACTTTACTTACAAATCATGTTTAAAATTATATTTCATTATTCAGTTAGCAGTTGTCTGCTCTCCAAGCCAAATTATTTTACTTTAATGTACTTATATGATAGTTTCAGTACTAACACAGTTAAACATGTTTACAGTCACATTTTCACAATAAGAATCTATATTTAATATTCGTAACATCTGTAATTTACTGAGTAACAACACTGTTACAGGTACTTAGTATACATTATCTTATTTCATCTTCACAATAAAATCACTGTTCTCTTCATTTTACGAAAGGGAAAGCTTTGTGTATTTCTCAGTGTATCACTTATAACGTTTCCAGCTTTGCATATTTATATTCTTTAAAGATTTTTTTCATTAGGATTTATCGTTTCTGAAACTGGTTCTATTTTCAGGGAAGTGTTTGCTTTTATTATGACAGTGATTTCCTGAGTAGTAAGAGAAAAATTCACTGAGTAACAACCTGTAGGGTACATCATAGGCTATCTTAGATAATTTGGTTGTAAGATTAGCTCTCCTTTCAGAAATTGCATTTTAATTTATTTAAGGAGCTAGTATATATTAAAAGGCAAGAATTTGATGTTCTTGATGTTTAGTGAGATAACTTCCATTTTATTATGGCCGATGGTTTTACACATCCACTTGCAGTGCCCTTGTCTAAAATGAGGGAGTTAAGTAGAGGAAAGTGGAGCTGAATGTAGCTCTAGGCTATTTATTTAATAATCAGATGTTCTGGATGGGAAGTACTTAATTTGGGGATTAAATAGTCCTTTAAGTAATTTAAGTAAATGTCAGCCTTAAATTTTATGCTAGCCTAGAGCTTAAAAGAAACTGGGCAAACCTTCTTGTAAATTATGATTCCCCTACCTAACCTAATTACCTTCCTCATTTTCTCTTTTCTCACTTATCTCAGTTTTTTTAGTCTGTGAAGTGAGCAGGTTGAACTAAATGTCTAGTAGTCTCTAGCAGTTTGATTCTGTATCATGTTACTTCTTCATACAGCTCCCTTTACTTTGCACCGTTAAGCATAATGCTTTTGAAGGTACTTAGTTAATGATTTACTCTTTCTTCCCTGGCATTGCTTTACTTCTTAATTCTGACCTGACTCTTACTGATCCTGTCCATCGTACAAACTAGTTTGGTGCAGTTGTTAGTGAATTTGGAGGTATTTCTTTTTTTCCTCTCTCTGTGTTTTATCAGTGATGGAGCAAAACAGGTGCAAGATATTGCCTGATAAAAATAAGCCCGTGAAAAGCTGCCCAAAATCATCAGGGACATGCAAATTGAAACCACAGTGAGATATCACTACATGCCCACTATAATAGCCACACTTACAGAGACTGACAGTACCAAATGTTGGAAAGGATGTGGAAGAACTGGAACTCTCTCATATTCCTATAGGAATGCAAAATAGTACAGGTATTTTGAAAACCATTCAGAAAACAGTTTGGCAGGTTTTCTTCCTTTATGCTAGGCATACACTTATCATATGATCCAGCAGTTCTGTTCCTACATTTTTCTACCCAAGAAAAATGAAAACATATGACCAATAAAGACTTGTGCTTTGGGACTTCCCTGGTGGCACAGTGGTTAAGAATCCGCTTACCAGTGCAGGAGACTCGGGTTCAAGCCCTGGTCCGGGAAGATCCCACATGCCGCAGAGCAGCTAAGCCCGTGCGCCACAAGTACTGAGCCTGAGCCCTAGAGCCCATGAGCCACAACTACTGAAGCCCGCGCACCTAGAACCCGTGCTCTACAACAAGAAAAGCCACTGTGATGAGAAACCCACACACCGCAACAAAGAGTAGCCCCCGCTCGCCGCCACTAGAGAAAAGCCCGCACACAGCAATGAAGACCCAACACAGCCAAAAAATAAATAGATAAATAAATAAATTTATTTTTAAAAAAAAGACTTGTGCTTAGATAGTCATCATATACAAATTGATACATCATGCTGAAGTATTAACTTTTCATCAGATCCCTTGAAGTCTGTTCATTTACTCATTCAGTATATACGCAGCACATATTGATCAAGTGCCTACCTTGTGTCAGGCATTGTTTCAGGTACTAGAGATGACATAGGGAGCACTGACTTAGCTTTTGTTTATTTGTGCCTCACTTTGTAGGAATTCCACTACATGGAAGAAGATCTGTATCGAACAAAGAACACATTGCAAAGCAGAATTAAAGATCGAGAAGATGAAATTCAAAAACTCAGGAATCAGGTATGAAGCAGCATTCACAACTTGGGCAAAGATACCACTGTAAAACTACATTTTTTTTAGAGATACAGTAAAACTTTCTTTTCCTGTATTTTCACCTGAATCGTATTGTTGGAGTAGTGAGGTAAGTTATTTTCAATGTGATATAGAATAGTCATCGAATGCCATTTGAGTCTGCATTTGCTGTATTCTAGGGCTTGCTTCTTATACAGGTATCTTGTAACCGGTCACCCAAGGAGATGTGAGTTACTCCAGAATTTCATACCATCTAACTTCAGTGGTAGGTTTGCTGATTGCCGGTTTTACAATTGTGTTTTCCTAAGAAAAATCCAAAGATACATTTTCTTATTAATAGATCTTTCATTAGAGTCACTAAGACCTTTTTATAACTGAAAATGTGAAACACAGAAAATAACATGTGCCTACCACTCAGATTTGCCAGTCTTTATCATTAACTGACAAAATCGTGCATTCACTTACCCTGTCATTATGCACTGTCCTTTCCTCTCTTATATTCACATGATTGACTTAATAAATAATGAACTTATTGATCATTTAAATAATTTGCATAAAGATTGACTAGTTCATTTTTCAGGTAGGTGATGACTTTGTTTGAACATGAAAAGTCAAATAATTTAATTTTTTTAAGTTCTTAGACTTCTTAGTAGTCCATAATTTAAAATGTTTAAAAACTTTAAATTTTTATAAGAGTTGGGGACAGCTAATTGATTTTGAGTGTTCCCTTCTCCTTCCCTTTCCTACATTTGTGAAATGATTACAAATGGTAAGATGACTTGCTAACAGAAAATTAAAGAAAAGAAAGGAGCATAAACCACCAATCAGTTTACTGCTCAGGTAAACATTCCAATATTTTAAAAATATTTATTGAGTACATACTATGTCTAAGATATTGTGGTATTTTTGTTAATCAAGAATTAACCATAGGAGGTTTTCTCTGAAAGATTTTTCATCTAAGTAAGAAGGAAGTTGTACAATTTAAAAAGATATCCACCCCTTAATACACTGCAAAAAAAACAAAACCCCACTCAATTAGTGAGTTAAGATATATACTGAATGAACAATAAAAAATGCTGTTTCTGCTTATCTTATTACCTTTGGGCCTCCTCGGAGAAAAATATCTTGGTTAAAAAATTACATTGCATGGGAGTTCCCTGGTGGTCCAGTGGTTAGGAGTCTGCCTTCCAGTGCAGGGGACGTGGGTTCGATCCCTGGCCGGGGAACTAGGATCCCACATGCTGTGGGCCAACTGGGCCCGTGTGCTGCAACTGGTGAGCCTGCGTGCTCTAAAGCCTGCACACCACACACTAGAGAGGAGCCTGTGCACTGCAACGGAGAGCCCACTTGCCACAACGAAAGATCCCACATGCCACAAAGACCCAATGCAGCCAAATAAATAATTTTAAAAAAAAATGACATTGCTGTATGACTATTTTTTCATTCTTTAAAAGCTATTTTATGGGACTAGATAAAAACTTGTGAAAAAAAATGAACCTTGATCTTTATCCCCTAATTAGACTTGTAAAATTAACAAAAATTAATTTGGAATGAAGCTAGGCGTAAGCTACAAAGCTCCTACAAGAAAGTGTAGGGAGATCTTTTGCAATTTGGGTAAGACAGATTTCTTAGGACACACACAGAAAGCACTAACCATAGACGGAAAAAGTGATAAAATTGGACTTCATCAAAATTAAAAATTTTTGCTCGTCAGAAGACTCCATTACAAAAATGAAAAGAGGTCAGCAACAGACTGGGAGGGGCTAGTTACAGGACATACAGCAGCTGACAGAGGGTTTGTGACCAGGATAAGGACTCTTACTGAAAATAAGGAGATGCACAACTGATTTTTTTTTTTAATGGACAAAAGACTTGGGTAGACCGTTCACAAAAGAAGATTATGAATAGCCAAATAAGCACATGAATAGGTGCTCAAAATCATTAGTCATCAGGGAAATGCAAATTAAAACCTCAGGGAGGTACAGCACTCCACACCCACTAGACTGGCAGAAAGTGGAAATATTGGCAATACCACGCGTTGAGGATGTGGTGCAGTTGGAACTGTCATGCTCTGCTGGCAGAAAGGTACAGTAGTACAACCACTTTGGAAAACTGGCTGTTTCTGATAAGGTTAACAACATACATCTAACCTATAACCTCAGATATTTATTCTGTATAAGTGAAGCCATATGTCCACAAAAAGACTTGTACAGGAATATCTGTAGTGGCTTTGTTCATAAATAGCCCAAACTGGAAACAGCTGAAATGTCTGTCAACAAGTACGTGGGGGCTTTCCTGGTGGCGCAGTGGTTAAGAATCCGCCTGCCAATGCAGGGGACACGGGTTCGAGCCCTGGTCTGGGAGGATCCCACGAGCTTTGTTCATAAATAGCCCAAACTGGAAACAACTGAAATGTCTGTCAACAAGTACGTGGGGGCTTTCCTGGTGGCGCAGTGGTTAAGAATCCGCCTGCCAATGCAGGGGACACGGGTTCGAGCCCTGGTCTGGGAGGATCCCACGAGCCGCGGTGCAGCTAGGCCTGTGCACCACAACTACTGAGCCTGCATGCCACAACTACTGAAGCCCACGCTTAGTGCTCCGCAATAAGCGAAGCCACCACAATGAGAAGCCCACACACAACAAAGAGTAGCCCCCGCTCGCCGCAACTAGAGAAAGCCCGTGCGCAGCAACAAAGACCCAACGCAGCCAAAAATTAATTAATTAATTTTTTTTTTAAAAAGTACGTGGATAAACACATTGCATACTAAGTGATAAAAAGAAACAAACTACTGATACAACAACGTGGATAAATCTTTTTTTTTTTTTTAGTTTTTTAAAAAATAAATTTATTTTATTTTTGGCTGCATTGGGTCTTTGTTGCTGCAACTGGGCTTTTCTCTAGCTGCGGCGAGCAGGGGCTACTCTTCGTTGCAGTGCACAGGCTTCTCTTTGCGGTGGCTTCTCTTGTTGTGGAGCATGGGCTCTAGGTGCGCAGGCTTCAGTAGTTGTGGTGCGCAGGCTCAGTAGTTGTGGCTCACGGGCTCTAGAGCACAGGCCCAGTAGTTGTGGTGCACGGGCTTAGTTGCTCTGCGGCATGTGGGATCTTCCTGGGCTCGAACCCATGTCTCCTGCATTGGCAGGCGGATTCTTAACCACTGCGCCACCAGAGAAGCCCCGGATAAATCTTTTTTAAAAGCTGCACACAAAAGTGATCATACCGTATGATTCCATTTATAGGAAATTCAAGAAAAGGCAAAACTAAATTCTGGTTATAGAAAGCAGAGCAGTGTTGTCTGGGAGTGATGGAAATATTCTGTGTTTTGATCTGGGTGTTGGTTGCACAGTAAATACGTTTGTCGAAACTCATTTTATACTTAAGATCTGGGTATTTCACTGAATGTAAATTTTACCTCAACTAAAAAATATTGAAGTGTGGAGTAAGTAGATTGGAGATCACAGTACAGTCTTAAAATTGAGCAATTCCTTTTTAATAGTAAGTAAATCTTAGTTTATACTCAATATAATTCCATTTCGTAGTTACTTATTGTAGACCTAGCCCTGCAGTTAATTTGTGGGAGTGCTGTAAGCGGTTTAGAAGGAAGGAAGCTTGATGGATGGTAACTAGACTTATTGTGTTGATCATTTCACAGTGTATACAAATGTCAAATCATGAAGTTGTATACCTGAAACTAAAAGTCAGCTATACCTCAATGTAGTTTGTAGTTTGCCCTAGGTTGTAGCTAAGAAGTGGCAGAGATGGGGTTTTCAACTTAGATCAGTCTCTCAGCCTCTTTTCCAGACTGTGTTGATGCAGACAGTGATTCTTGCCCTCACAGAGCTGACTGGCAGTTTCATTGAGGAGGCAAAGTTGTTACCGTAGTGAAGATAAATGCCAAGATAGTCAGCAGGAGTCTAAAAGAAGGCTGAGAGCAGCTCGGGCTGGAGTAGCTGGAAAGGGCTTCAAGGAAGAGGCTTTGAAGGGAGGCAGAGCCTGGAGAAGAGAAGGGGACTGGGTTTGCCCAAAAGGGACAATTTGAACAGCAGAGCAGAGGCCAAATGGGAGCAGAGGAAGATGATACAGATGAGAGCAAATAGAAGATGGAATGAAGTTATTAAGGGGCGACTGTCAGCCAGACCCTACTAGGAAAATTCTTTCATATCCCAGAGTGCCATGTGCAAAAGTCACTGTTATCCTCACAGATGAGCAAACAGATTTGGGGAAGTGTAGCAACTTGTCCAAGGTCAGGTAGCTAGGAAATTGCAGCACAGAGATTGTGGTTTTTGCACTGCACCACAACTGTTGACTTATGGAGGGTTTTGAATCCAGGTTGAGAAGCTTGAACTGTGTCCCGTGTACCAGTGCTTTCAAATGTTTTTGACCGTGATGACATAGCAAGAAATAAAATTTAAATCATGTCTCTATACTCACACACACTTACACGTATAAAACCAAAACAGAAGTTTCACAAAAGAATACTCTCACACGCTATATGCTGTGCCCTCTATGTACTATTCTGTTCTGTTTTTTTAAATGGCAACTGTGACCTACCAAATTGATTTCATGGCCCACTAATACAGTTTGAAAATCGCTTCTGTAGATGGTGAAAGAATCGTAGAGTTTTGAGAAATCACTTAATGCCACGGTTTACCCGTGGGAATGTAGTAACGTGGTTTCTGTGTTGTATGCCTTTCGTTTTATGTAGTAATCTTATGAATACTTTGCCTTTCAGCTTACGAATAAAACTTTAAGCAATAGCAGTCAGTCTGAGTTAGAAAATCGACTCCATCAGCTGACAGAGACTCTCATCCAGAAGCAGACCATGCTGGAGAGTCTCAGCACAGAGAAGAACTCTCTGGTCTTCCAGCTGGAACGCCTTGAGCAGCAAATGAACTCTGCCACTGGAAGCAGTAGTAATGGGTCTTCTATTAACATGTCTGGAGTTGACAGTGGCGAAGGTAAAAAAAAAAAAAAAGGGAATCTCAAAAGAATATTTCATTGCCTTAATTTTCAACGTTGCTAATTCAAACATGATTTGAAAAGTTACAGAAAGACCATTTTTGTTTAAAAAGAAGCTTTATCTAACAAAGCACCCACTTTTCTCGAGGCCTGGGCTATGCACTGTTTGATATGATCGTTAATGAACTGGACAGTGGGCTGATTACTATCCCTCACTGGTTTCGAACCTGGAGAAGAAGGCCCAGGACACCTAACAGGGTGGTAAGGACAAATAGTTCAGTTGAGAGGGGCTTTCAGGAATCTTAAAGCAAGACTTGCTTTAATAACCATAATTATGAATATTCAAGTTAATACATAGTCACATGAGTATATCCGTGCTCTGTAATTTTAATGGAGAAATGTATAGATTCTCAAAATACATGATCAAGAAGAATGTTGAAGATTTTAGCATAAGTTTCAACAGATCAGGTTTTTAGTCTTAGAACTTCATGACTACTTTGACTACAAAGTAGTCATTCAACAAATCTTAGTTCTTTGGCTTTAAATTTTTAGAACTTTTTTTTCAAATAACATGTTATTTTACATATATATTTTAATAACACAGTCTCACTGTAAAAAGAAATGCCAAAAAAAGGAAATTAAAATCACCCTATAGTCTATTGCCCTCAGATAACATTTTGGAACATCTTTGTCCAGACTTTTTTCCTATGTATGTTTGCAGTACTTGTTTTATTGGTTTTTAATTTTTTTCGTATAAATATATTTTAATAATATATTTCCTACAATAATGTATATATTGCTTTATAGAAATTTATCACATGAAAATACTGTTATTTAATCAGTTCCTTATTGTTGGAGATTGATAAATGATTAGAAATGGAATTGTTGGGTCAATAAGTACACACATTTAAAGGCTTTTGATTCTTGTTCCCGAAATCAGCAAATAATTATTAAGTGCCCACTCAGTATCAGGTGCTGTTGCAGAGATACAGTGGTCAGTAAAAGAGGCCAGGCTCTCTGCCCCATAGATCTCACATTCTGGTGTCGTGGGGGAATACAGGGGAGGAGACAGGCAGTAAACAAGTGGTGTGAGCTGGAGATATGTGCTACAGAGGGAAATGGAACAGAGAAAGATGTGCAGGGTGCCACATGTGGGGAGGGGATAGTAATTTAAACAGGGTAGTCAAGGAAGACCTCGTTGAAAAGGTGGCATTTTATTAAAGACCCAAAGGAAGTCAGGTAGTAGACTATGAAGAGATCTACAGAAAAAGTGTTCCAAGCAGAGAGAAGTGCAAAGGCCCTGAGGCAGGAGTATAGCTGGCATATTGCAGGAGACCAGTGCAGCCGGAGTAGACTGAATGAGGGCCCAGAACTTGGAGGAGGCTGTTTAGGTCTGTATAAGGACTTTTACTCTGAATGAAGTCGGAAGCCATAGAAGGGTCTTGAGAGGGGTGACTGAGCTGACCTGTATATTTTAACAAGATGTCTCTGGCTGCTGTGTCAAGAGTAGACCGCAGAGAGCTAAGCACGGAGGCAGGGAGACCAGGGAGGGGCATGGTATTAACCCATGTAAGACATGCTGGTGACTCAGACCAGAGTGGGGATGGAGGGGGTGGGTCTGGGATTTATTTTGAAGGAAAGCAGATGGAATTGGCGGGCAGATCAGATGTGGAGTTTGAGAGAAAGGAGTTAAAGGTTTTTGGAAAAGTGGAGTTGTGTATTGAGATGGGGAAAACTGCAGGAAGAGAATGTTGGCAGCAAGGGCAGGCAATCAGGATGACAGTGCGCGGCGAGCTACGTTGAGGTGTCTGCTAGGCATCCAGATGGAGACGAAAGGTGATCGGACGAGCCTGGAGTTGGAGGTGGACTGGGCTGGAGATGCGGATTTGGGAGTTACCAGCTTTGTAGAAAGGGCGCGTGGCCGGCCTCCTGCTGGCCCGGGAGGAAAGTGCCCGTTCACGCCGCCTCTCCTTGGTAAACTCTGATTTTTGCTAATTTCATGGGAAAATCATTTTCTTAGTTTTTAAATTTTGATTTTTGCAGGTATGGAAGTTTGCATATTTAAACTGTCTTTTTTTAATGTTTTCACCTTTGGTTATTGCTTAAAAGTTGACCTTGAGAATTTCTTCCATATGTAACGTAAGGTATATTCAACTATAATTTTGTTAGAAAGTTGACTTTGGTGTCTGTACGTTAATTACTTATTTTCTTGTTTAAATAGGCACACGTCTGCGAAACGTTCCTGTTCTTTTTAATGACACAGAAACTAATCTGGCAGGAATGTATGGAAAAGTCCGCAAAGCTGCTAGTTCAATCGACCAATTTAGGTAAGCAGTGCCAGCACCCATGAGTGATGGATATTTTTGTAACATTCTCCAGTGATTTCAGTCATAGTGGGTCCTGTCCAGCAGAGCTGATATTGATTGATTGAAACCGCCATGCGGTTTGCGGGATTAGTTTCCTCACCAGGGATTGAACTGGGCCCCCTTGCAGTAGAAGTGCGGAGTCCTAACCACTGGGCCACCAGGGAATTCCCAAGCTGATTTTTTTTTTTTTTTTTTTGGCGGTACATGGGCCTCTCACTGTTGTGGCCTCTCCCGTTGCGGAGCACAGGCTCCGGACCTGCAGGCTCAGCGGCCATGGCTCACGGGCCCAGCCGCTCCGCGGCATGTGGGATCCTCCCGGACCGGGGCATGAACCCGTGTCCCCTGCATCGGCAGGCGGACTCTCAACCACTGCACCACCAGGGAAGCCCACAAGCTGATTTTTTAAAAAAATACTTATTTATTTATTTGGCTGCACCAGGTCTTAGTTGCAGCACGCGGGATCTTCGTTACAGCATATGGGATGTTTATAGTTGTGGCACATGGGATCTTTTTTAGTTGTGGCATGTAGGATCTAGTTCCCTGACCAGGGATTAAACCCGGGCCCCCTGCCTTGGGAGCACGGAGTCTTAACCACTGGACCGCCAGGGAAGTCCCCCGAGCTGATATTTCAGTGTCATGAAATTGCTTTAAGAGGTCTGCCAGTGCCTGTATTTTGTTGAAGGTGTTTAACTCTGATCATTTCTCTTCTTTCTATAATAAACTCTGTTTGAAAGCTCATTAAATTTCATTGAGAAAGCCTCTATCATGTAAATGCATCCATTTGAATGTTTTATCTCCTTACTTCATCATATGATTAGACTAAAAGATGCCAATATATATAAATGAATAGTACTTATTTTCATATATATTTTATATATACTATATAAATAACATAATTTACATATATTATATATATTTATAAATAAAACTTTTTATACTAGTAGTCATCCACCTTATAAAGAAAATGTTTTACCAGTATATGTGTATAGCCTTGATAAAGTTCATATCTAAATAACCTACTAAACTCTCTTGCCTTTTAGTTTTTATAATTAAACATAGTTTAAATGAATTGTTGCCTAACAGAGCAATCTTTTCTTACCGTTTTGTGTCAGAATAGAGCTATGGTATTAAAAATAAGGATGATTTACTAATTTGTATTCCTGAAGCCATGAGCCTTGGATGCCATAGTCACTATCTCCACATTATTGAGCACATCTATTTCAACTATTAATATATTCAACATACATATTAATTTTTAGAGAACGTATATGCAAGGCAAGGCATTGTGCTAGGGGTAGTGAAAGAAGCAGGAGAGCATAGCAGAAAGGTGTATCTGTACATGTATCCGTCTTAGGGAAAAAATGTTGCAGAAAGGCATAGTAATAGGTCTGGACATCGTAATGCTTCCCACTCTTACTTAAAGTGTTTACTTGAGTTTCTGTAGTTGGGAGCCTTTTAGAAGTATGTGTCCATGCTAAAGCTCCCAGATTAGCTCTTTACAGGTTCATTCCAACTAGACTCTTTTTTCCTGTTCATGTGTTCACACTTGCCTTTGGTTCCTAAAAGAAAAATGATTGCTAGAGGGACCAAGTTTGCCTTCTACAGTTGTAGCTGAAGAATTAAGAGGAATAGCTTGTGCTAAAAGCTTAACAGCCAATCCCCAAATAATGATAAAAGTATTTGTTCACTGCTGTGATATTTTATATGGTTATTTCAAGTAATCATTTAACAGTCTACTATAAAACAGAAATAATCTGTCTTTTGTGGTAGCCACATAAATAGTTTAAATGAGTAAAGTCTTAAAAAACATGATGAGATATTACCACAGGAACATGTTGTGAGTGTAACTCTCTCCTCTCTCTCCACCCCTACCACTTGCACAGCATCCGTCTGGGAATTTTTCTCCGAAGATACCCCATAGCACGAGTTTTTGTAATTATATATATGGTAAGTAAACTTGTTTGCAAAAACAGTGCTGCGTTTGATTTTTAACTAGTTTTTTTCACCTGCTGATCTTTTTGACTAAACTTTTAGCAATCAGTTTTGAACGAGAATAGAACTCATTTTTGGTAATTAAGATTTTTTTTCTTAAAGTATGCAAGTCATGTTGATAATTCATTATGTCTAAAAAATAAATTGCTTGAAGGCTTTTCCGACAGTAAAACTAACTGGAGTGCAGTTTAATGATTACCTTTATTTCTAAGCCCCTCCAGTGATACGAAACAAAACAATTGATTTCATTTTTATCTTGAAGTAAAGTTTAATTATTTCCATGTGTTTTGCTTTATTTCCTAAAGGGATCTCAAAGTTGATGTATTTTCTTTCTTAGATTTCTTAGCTCTAGTAAAATGGTTACCACAGTTTGGGATGCCGTGTCATATCTTCTGTGAGCCTAAAAAGCCCACTGACTGTTCTGAGTGGGGATGTCTAAAAGTAGTTGAACTGAATTAAGACGGGCAGTTTTCTTGAGAAGAAATAAAAGCATACTTAGAAATTTCCTTGTGAGCCACTAGAGGGAAGAGTTACTCCTTTAAACAAAAAGGTTTTAAGATGAGGGGGACGGGGAGAGCGAAAGAAAAAGAATTGAATGGCGTCAGAAAGGATTCAGAACATGCCCACATCTGGGTGGGGAGATTATGAGGAGCACAGGCACCCTCTGTCAGCATGAGATGCGTCGTTGCACTTCTTGTGTGCAAGGCACTTCGTGACGGAACCTCATCGTGTCAGCACCACCATGAGGGAGTTAGTGGAAATGTATCACTGCAGGTCCTGGTCTGGACCCTAAATCGACCTCTGAAACCTGACACATTATTCCTGTCAAGAATGTCTTCCCATCTCCTCTTCACCAAATCATGGCTAAACCCTCTTTCAAAACAACAACCACAGCTCTGTTCTAAAAAGCCTTTCCAGCCAACTTCATGTATACCTAGCAGTTTTAATCAGGCCATCTACTCTGCATCGTAACCCCCTGATGGGTTAGTTATGTGTACGTGTGCATGTTTTGAATGTGTTCAAGACTTTGCTCCTCTCAACTGAGAATGCTGTAGGTATTGTAGCTCTTTATTACCTTCCACTGCACTTTTTAGCTCATTTGACTATACAGTTGTTTCTTCCTTGTTTATCCAGTAAACACGTATTGCGCGCCTGCACTGTTGCAGACACGCTAGCCACAGGAATACAGAGACAAACGAGACGTAGCTCCTGCCCTCAGTGCACTGCACAGTGGGCCTTTAGGGAGGATTGATTTATTGGCTAATCCGTAAATTGTTTTTTTCTTTCTTCAGGCTTTGCTTCACCTCTGGGTCATGATTGTTCTGTTGACTTACACACCAGAAATGCACCATGACCAACCACACGGCAAATGAACTGAGCCTGGTTGTTTTGGTGGTTGGTCGTCTCTCTCCAGTTTTGGGGTCTGCACAAGGGTCACTTGCCTGAAATTCCTGAGGAGGGTACACAGGATTATTTTATCACTACAAGCTTTTAACTTTTTAAGTTATTATACAAGTACTCTGCTACTGAAATCTTCCTCTGATTTCCTTCAAATGGTAAGAGTTTCTAAAAACAAAAATAATCTCATGAGCTCAGCTCTTGCTTTTTCTGAGGTCAGGGGCTCAGTGTGTGTATGCATACACACGGAGATGCTGGGGGTGTCTGCCTCTGTACAGACCATCCTGTATTTTAGGTGACACTCATTATGGGTTATAATCAGGGAAACTAATTGTATTTACTGATATAAATAAAATGTTTTCTTTTTGATAATTCAGTCTGCTTTGTATTTTCATATATTTAACTTTGCAAATGTAGATTTACTTTTACATTGTTAAATGCTTGATTGGTATAAATCTTTCTATAAATACGTAAGTAAAATTTACTGTGCCTTTTTCTTTTAAAAATAATAATTTTTCACTCCCATTTAAACAAGACCTTTCCAGATCGGCGTTCACGAGCAGAGCCAGAAATCAGAGCCGATGCCACTTGTAATTGCATTAGTGGTGTGTGCGCTTCTTTTCCTCCCCCTCCCCACCCCACGTGCTGTCTTCCTTTGATTCTTATTCGTTCATCCATTGTCTTCCTTCACCTCTTTTCCTTTTCTCTAGCCTGTACCTTGGGTGGGCTCAGGACATCCATAGCCCCTCTGGTAGCATTTAGGAATCACATTTGGTTTAACACCCTTTGTGTTTTTAAAATACTCCAAGGCAGAGACGATATAGAGTTATTCTTTGAAAAGGGACATTTTCTTTGCCTGAAGTCCAGTATAATGTCTGTTTTGGCTTTCCTTGTCATCTACATGTCTGAATTCTCATTTTGTCCATGCCGGGCACTGGCAGTCTCTCTTCATATATAATTAGAATATGTAGATCCTGGGCTGGGCAAAGGGTATAGTCCTTCCTGTCAGGAATGCCTTTGCAGTAGCCTGCTGGTGCCTAACAGAAAACCTGACCAGTTTCTATTCTTAATGATATTTATACTATGACTTTAATTGTCCTATAAATTCTTCAAAAGTTTTGGTATGCTAGATGTATATGTTTCTTATTTTTCGTCAGAGAATGAAGTTTTAAAGGTCATCTTAGGTGTGTTTGGGCTTTCTTCCAATTTAACATGAATGAAAAGGGTAGAGAGTTCTAGACCATCTAAAAGTGGATATGAGATTTTGGAGGGTAGGGTAGAGACATGTTATTAAATCTACATGTCATAGGTTTTTTAAAATAATTAATTAATTAATTATTTTTGGCTGCATTGGGTCTGTTGCTGCGCGCAGGCTTGCTCTAGTTGCGGCATGCGGGGGCTACTCGTCGTTGTGGCGCGCGGGCTTCTCATTGCGGTGGCTTCTCTTGTGGTGCATGGGCTATGAATGAAAAGGGTAGAGAGTTCTATACCATCTAAAAGTGGATATGAGATTTTGGAGGGTAGGGTAGAGACATGTTATTAAATCTACATGTCATAGGTTTTTTAAAATAATTAATTAATTAATTATTTTTGGCTGCATTGGGTCTGTTGCTGCGCGCAGGCTTGCTCTAGTTGCGGCATGCGGGGGCTACTCGTCGTTGTGGCGCGCGGGCTTCTCATTGCGGTGGCTTCTCTTGTGGAGCATGGGCTCTAGGCGTGTGGGCTTCAGTAGTTGTGGTGCGCGGGCTTCAGTAGTTGTGGCTCACGTGCTCTAGAGCGCAGGCTCAGTAGTTACGGCGCTCGGGCTTAGCTGCTCCGTGGCATGTGGGATCTTCCCAGACCAGGGCTCGAACCCGTGTCCCCTGCATTGGCAGGCGGATTCTTAACCACTATGCCACCAGGGAAGTCCCTGTATGTCATAGTTCTTATTCAGGTGTGATAGCCTATTCGAGTCTGAGCTGTGAAGTCAAGTCTTATCTTAAACAGAGTGAAGACTTTAGACTTGTTAATACCTTTTAAAGGTTTTTTATTTTTCTCTTCTAATTTGGAACCATTTCTGGAAAATGATTAAAACCAAGTTACATACTTAAAATGGAAAATGGCACCTGCTTCATCATCGTGTATTGCCAGGCTTCCCGTCTCTGCATGTCCTCCTGGTTTTTGTTGGGATGGCTCTAAATCTTTTGTTCAGTTTTTACACATTCTTGGCTTTGGAAATAGTTTGACAAAGTGTTTCTGAGATTATTTTTCTGAAGTTACTTAAATCTTTAATTGACTTTTAGTTTCTGTATTCTTGACCACTAACACACTAGGGGATTTTTTAAAGTCTCCCATTCACTTATCCTCAGATAACATGAAACCTTCTTGACTTACTTAAAAGGATTGTGTGAGAGCTGAATTTTTTTCTTCTCAATGTACTGCTTTGTATTTATAGCTGTCAGTTGGAAAAGAAGATTATTTTATTGTTTTAAGATTTCCCTTTCTCTCGACTTTGTGCTTTCTAAAACCTACCATTTCTATTGCTGCAGAACAGAAACTTCAAAGGAAAGCATGGGTTATTAAAACGTGGAACTAGGTCTACCCTGGTTAGTTTTGTCAATAAGGGAATAATGTCTGGGACTGGACATTCTAGCCTTCATTTAGGAAGACTTATATACAACTCACCCTGGAGGGGGAAAAAAACCAACCTACTCAAATATGCCTCGCTGGGCTCCAGCTCCCTACTTTAGGAGGTCAGCTGTATTGGAAAAGGCCAGTATGGGCATCTTGGTCTAGATGGAAGTAGAAGGACAGAACTGGCAAAGCCAAAGGGACTAATAGCCTAAAGCCCTTCAGGCTGTGATTGGTCAGGAGAAAGAAATGACAGAAAAATGTCTTAGTGGTTATTCTGAACATGTTGAGGCTAGTATTCTTAGGAACTCTTTCCTGAGTGAGAAGGCTGTGGATTGAATGTTTCTGAACTTCTGCAGTTCTAACATGTGGTCTGCTCTTCAGACACAGATTCCAACACAAACACCTCCAAGTAAAGGAAACTTTTTTTTGTACGAACAGTTGAGTCGTCAAGTGTGTTACACACAGAAACCTCATTTACAGAAAATGTCTCGACGAAAAAAAGTGGTGGTAAAATAATCTTAAGCCATCACAGGACTACAAGATAGTTCAAATTACATACCCTTGTGCTGGCCCCTTCTAGGAACTGGGAATAGAGTGGCGAACAAAAGTCCCTGCCCTCTTGGAGCTTACCTTTGAGTGGGGAAGGCAGGCTACAAACATATGCATGATGTGTCACTAAGAGTTAAATGCGGTGAATAAAAATAAAACGAGGCAAAGGTGTAGAGAGACATGGGGGAGGAGAGAGGGAAGTCCTCCCTGCAGAGGTGACACTGGTGCAGAGCCTGAATAAGGTGACAGGCCATGCAGAGTGGAGTGGCAGTGGGTTAAAGTGCAAAGCCCCTGAAGGGTGCTAAATTTGCTGAGGTGAGGACAGGCTGAACCCAAGGAGGTGATTTTCCTATGTAGTTGCAAAGAATACCAGGTCAATGAATTGGTACTTTCCCCATAACTTCTTGGTCTCCGCATTCATAGTTAATGCCTCATCTTTGTTCAAATCAAGGACAAAGAGAAAAATGAAATCCAGGAGCAGAGCCCTTCATCTCTGAAGGCAAATGTCTCTCATCCTTTGATCAACCAGCCTAAGCACGGCTCACTGTCCAGCACCACTGCTCTTGTAAACTCAAAATGACATTTCTGATCCTGTGAGGACAAAGATACTACCTTTTTTATCCACTATTATATCCTTAACGCCTAGAACACTGCCTGACACATAATCGGCCTTCAGTTGTTGTTCATTGAACTTCATTGACTGAATCAGGCAAAACGCTAAATTCACGCATGACTCCTCGAGAGCTCCTCGGACCTTCACTCAGCATCTGTCCCGTCCACGCAGCACCTCTGGTTTCCAAAACCAGAGCAAAGAACTGTAACTGGCCAGGCACATTGCTAGTAGCGAGGACTTAGATTGGGCAGCTTGTCAGGGTTTTCCCAAAGAGGGAAGAGCCATAATAATTTAAAATATAAAAGCAAAAGGTGACCTGAGGATTTCACTGGTCCTGGATGTTCATAGTGAAGACCTTCACTATGGGGAAAGTTCAGTCTTGCTTAATGACCCTCCCAAAAGACAGGCAAGGCTGCCTTACAGTGGAGAAGCCTTCTGAAAGCAATAAGATATTTTGATTCACTTTTTGAAAGTTCTGCAAAGCAACATGTAGGTACAATCAGGTTCTTTTCTAATGTCAAATTAAGTTTCCTCTCTACTCCACTGGACCTCTCTTCTGTAGCCGATTAGCTTCTTGTGGTGCTAGTTAAACTGAGTTTACACAAAGTATATAATAACGTTTATGCATGTAAACTTATCAACTACTAACAATTTGCTTTAACTCACAAATGTGGCTTAAGTCAACTGAACTCAAGAATTAATTAAAACAAGTGTAACTCGGGCTAGAACATGCATTCTCAACGTGGGCTGATATCACCTTCAAGGGGGTGAAAATTGATTTTTAGATAGGGAAAAATACCTTACTGTTTATATATAGAAAGCCCAAATATACATGCAGTACATAACAGTATATCTGTGACATTAAGATTTTATTGGGGTAGGGAGTAATAATGAAAAAAAAAAAGGTTGAGAAATACTGGGCTAGAAAGATAAAGCAACGTAGATCCTGCCCTTGTGGAGCCTACATTTTTTTTTTAATTTTTTTTTTTTTATACAGCAGGTTCTTATTAGTTATCCATTTTATACGTATTAGTGTATACATGTCAATCCCAATCTCCCAGTTCATCCCACCAGCACCACTACCACCCTCCCCGCTGCTTTCCCCCCTTGGTGTCCATACGTTTATTCTTTACATCTGTGCCTCCATTTCTGCCTTGCAAACCGGTTCATCTGTACCATTTTTCTAGATTGCACATATATGCGTCAATATACAATATTTGTTTTTCTCTTTCTGACTTACTTCACTCTGTATGACAGTCTCTAGGTCCATCCACATCTCTACAAATGACCCAATTTCATTCCTTTTTATGGCTGACTAATATTCCATTGTATATATGTACCACATGATCTTTATCCATTCGTTTGTCAATGGGTATTTAGGTTGCTTCCATGACCTGGCTATTGTAAATAGTGCTGCCGTGAACATTGGGGTGCATGTGTCTTTTTGAATTATGGCTTTCTCTGGGTATATGCCCAGTAGTGGGATTGATGTTGAGCAGCTTTTCATGTGCCTCTTGCCCATCTGTATGTCTTTGGAGAAATGTCTATTTAGATCTTCTGCCCATTTTTTGACTGGGTTGCTTGTTTTTTTTAATATTGAGCTGCATGAGCTCTTTAGATATTTTGGAGATTAATCCTTTGTCCGTTGACTTGTTTGCAAATATTTTCTCCCATTCTGAGGGTTGTCTTTTCATCTTGTTTATAGTTTCCTTTGCTGTGCAAAAGCTTTTAAATTTCATTAGGTCCCATTTGTTTATTTTTGTTTTTATTTCCATCACTCTAGGAGGTGGGTCAAAAAAGATCTTGCTGTGATTTATGTCAAAGAGTGTTCTTCCTAAGTCTTCCTCTAAGAGTTTTTTTTTTTTCTTTTATAAATTTATTTTTTTATTTTTATTTTTGGCTGCGTTGGGTCTTTGTTGTTGTGCGCGGGCTTCCTCTGGTTGCAGCGAGCGGGGGCTACTCTTTGTTGCAGTGTGCGGGCTTCTCGTTGCAGCAGCTTCTCTTGTTGCGGCAGCTTCTCTTGTTGCGAAGCACGGGCTCTAGGTGCGCAGGCTTCAGTAGTTGTGGCACGTGAGCTCTAGAGCGCAGGCTCAGTAGTTGTGGTGCATGGGCTTAGTTGCTCCGCGGCAACTAAGGGATCTTAGTTGCCGGGCCAGGGCTCAAACCCATGTCCCCTGCATTGGCAGGCGGATTCTTAACCACTGCGCCACCAGGGAAGCCCCTCCTCTCAGAGTTTTATAATGTCCGGTCTTACATTTAGGTCTTTATTCCATTTTGAGTTTATTTTTGTGTATGGTGTTAGGGAGTGTTCTAATTTCATTCTTTTTTGGGTAGCTGTCCAGTTTTCCCAGCACCACTTATTGAAGAGACTGTCTTTTCTCCATTGTATATCCTTGCCTCCTTTGTCATAGATTAGTTGACCACAGGTGTGTGGGTTTATCTCTGTGGAGCCTACATTCTAAGGAAACTGGTTTTTAAAGTCATGCATGATCTGCCCTCACTGCCTCATGAGCTTCAGGCCACCCCCCACATCTACTACACTCCAGCCTCTTGTACTGTCCTAGTCTATTGCTGTTCCAACTATTCACTGCCTATTCTTATGGGAAGATTTTACTTCCTGTCCCGCTGATGTCAGCCTTGGCCATATGACCTGACTTGCTTTGGCTGATGAAATGTGAGTGGAAGGGACATGAGCTATTCCCAAGCAGAAGTTTTAAGCATCATGTTATGGTTTTGCCCCCTAACTTGTTCCTCCACCATGAGCCCAACATGTTCTAGACAGGGGCTGCTCCTGGAATGAAGAGGACGTAGAGCAGAGCCAAAACATGGCTCATGTCAACAATGGACATGTAGCTTGAACAAAAGTAAAACTTGGCTTTTGTGAGCCCCTGAGATTTGGGAGTTTGGTTATTATTGCATCACGACCCAGCGATAGATGACTAATGGACCCACCAACGCCCCCTGCTTACTCTCCACCTCCAGACCTCCCCTCTGCTTAAAGACACTTCCCTTCTTGGCTCCTGGCCCCTCCGGCTGTCAGCTCAGATGCTTCTTTCTCTGTTAAGTCAGAATTCCTCCCCTCCCCTCCCCACCAAAAAAATACCAGGCTAGGTGTCTCTAGTAGGCAGAATAATGTCCACCCCCCCAAATGTGTCCATGTCCTAATCCCTGAAACATATAAATATGTTATGTCAAAACACTGCAGATGTGATTAAGGATTGTAACAAAAGGAGATTATCCTAAATTAACCAGCTGTGCCCGATGTAATCATAAGGGTCCTTAAAAGATGGAAGAAGAAAGCAGCAGAGTCAGAGATGTCATGACAGCAGAAGTCAGAATGATTGAATTGCTGGCTTTGAAGATGGAGGAGGGGCCGTGAGCCAAGGAATGCAGGCAGCCTCTAGAAGCTGGAGAAGGCCAGGAAGCAGATTCTCCCCTAGAGCCTCCGCAAAGGAATACAGCCCTGCCAAGACTTTGATTTGAACCCAGTGAGACCCACTTCAGACTTCTGACCTCCACGACTGTAAGAGAATAAATTTGTGTTGTTTTTAGGCACTTAGTTTGTGGTAATTTGTTACAGCAGCAATAGACTCTGATACGGTGTCCTTCCCTGGTTATGAACCCCAATCACACAGTAGTTCCCTAAACATAATACTGACGCTGAATTGAATTGCCTCTTCACTTTCCATCACACCATCATTCTGGAATGAACAAACAGCTTTCTAAACCAGGACTAATGAGGAACAGTGATGGGTGACAAAGTAGTATAAACCTAAGGCTGGATGCTACAACTTTCTGGCTTGCTTAAGCCGGCTGTGGTGCTGGGCAAGTCACTAAAATGTCTCTGACCCTCGATTTCCTAATCTTTAAGAATGGAGAAGCTGGAAAGAATCACAAAGGATTTCCCCAGGTAAAAGGAGCATTTTCTAAGTTGAAAATGTATACGAGTGTTAGTTTTTTATCGGGTGCTATGTTTATTTTAAAGCTGGATGGGAGTGAGAAAGTAGAAGACGGCCCTACTGACAAAACAGTCAGCCATGTTCCCAGCTGAACATGAACAATACTCAGAACAAGATATTGCAAAGGCCACTCTTGTGAGCCCCCAAATTACTAAACACCCCCCCCCCCACTCTGACAAGCATTCCTCCTTTCTGAGCAATTGCTGCTGTTTCACCAATAACAACTCAAGCCCCATCTTAACTCTCCTTCTAGGTGACAATCACTGAAGTACTCAGTCACCCAGTTGCCCCTGCTTCTTGACAGCATCCAACCCAGAACAGGCCCCTGGTTCTTTAATGCCCCCCACAGTCATCCAACACAAACACAAACCCTAGAAGAAGCCCCTCTCGTCTCCCCTGCTGGGACGCTCCTGAGGACACCTTCTCCTTGGCTGCAGCAAGCTTGGTAAACCTAACTTTGCAAGTTTGTGCTTTGTTTATTTGTTTTGACCACAGGTGTGGTCTTTGGTCCTCATATTTAATTCTAAATTCACAGACACGCAAACAGGTTCAGGGACCCATCAAGGTCCTCTAATTTGGTTACTGAACATGTCAGCTTACCAGATCTGTCTGGCACCAGGTCTTCTTTTAACCATCTTGGTGAGAACTTTCTAGTAGCTTTTAGTCACTGGAGAAAACCTGCCATATTTTTTCAAATAATGCTTCATCCTGCGGCAAAGCCAGATGCATTCTGATGAGAGTTTATCAGTGTGAGAGGAAGCAGGTGTGTGTTCCCCGCTGCCATCTGATTTCTTTCTTTGAGCTCTAGAAGCAGACACTCCATCAGCCACCCAAGCAGGAAATTGCCTTTCTACAGAAGGTAAACAAGAGGGTTTGCTTTATTTTCAGCCATAATATTGGACCTAAAAAACATTTCAAATCACTTTTTTTAAAAAAATCTGATTATTAGAGTAATATTCCTATTGTGAAAAAGACAGAAAAGTGTAAAGAAGAAAGTATCATTCATCCATAGACCCATCACTCTTAATAAGTCTTCACATCTGGGCCTGTTTCCTTCCAGTCTTTTTTCCCATTGTGTATGTGTATATACATAGGAAGTTTCAGAAGTGGAGAAAAAACAGCTTATAGTGGAAGTCACACTGTATATTCAATTTTCTATTTTAATTGTATTTCTAATTTACATACTACACACTCATTATAAAAATTCTAAGCAATACCATATGCCATACCATACCAAAGTTCTAGTGCCCTTTTAGTGCCTCCCCATGCAGCCACTTCCCAGTGATAACTGCTCTTAAATTAGGAAGAAACAAGGCTTAGTGCTCAATTGTAAATACTCAGTAAATAAGAATTTAGTGGTGGATAGGGGTAGGTGTGGCAGTTGTAGAGTGGATTCTTCCCATCCCTTTTGTGGCAGACAGACCCTAAGTTGACCCCCAAGGATCTCCTGTCCATGCCTTTGTGTAATTCCCTCCTCATGCGTGCAGATGGGATCCGTGACTTACATCTAACCTATAGAATACGGCAAATGTAATAGGATATCAATGTCTTGATTTGGTTACATTATAAGGCAAAGGTGGTAGGATGTCAGCTTCCTGAATACATTACACTATATAAGATTCCATCTTAGCAGACTGGATTCTCCTTGTTGGCTTGATGAAGTGAGTGGCTGTGTTGAGGAAGCCCATGTGTCAAGGGATGGTGTGTAACGTTTAGGACCTGATGGCAGCCTTCAGCTGACAGCCAGCAAAAAGCTAGGCCCTCAGTAATACAACTGCCAGGAAATGAATTCTGCTGACAACTGGCACAAACTTGGAAGGAGATTCTTCCCCAGTCAAGCTCCAGATGAGACCTGGCCAACATCTTGATGATAGCCTTGTAAGACCCAGAACAGAGAACCCAGCTAAACTGTGTCCAGACTCCTGACCCACAGAAGTTTCAAGATAATAAATGGGTATTGTTTGAAGGTGCTAGAATTGTGGTAATTTGTTACACAGTGATAGGAAACAAATACACCGTTTCTATGCATTTCCATGCTGTAGGGCTAGGACTCCTTGGGTGCAAGCGACAGTACCAGCTCAAACTGGTATAAAAGCAAAAAGGAAATCTATAGTTTCACCTAACTTCAGGCACGTTTAAATCCAGGTGCTCGAGCAGTGTCAACTGGTATCTTTCTCTTTCCTTCTTAGTTCTCCTGTGTCAGCTTGACTCTCAGGTAGCTACTCCCCAAACAAAGATGACCACACTGCTTCAGTTCACATCCTCTCAACCTGACAACCTCAGTGAAAAAGAGTACCACCTCTTCCCCACGGGTCCAGCAAGAGCCCAGGGGGTGATGTCCATTGGCTCTGGTTGGACTAACTGAAGACATATGCCCACCAATCCCTGGAGACAGGTGGATGTAGATGGCCCCCACATCCAAACCCCATGAACCAAAAGAGAGAGGGTAGGTGCCAAAAGAAAATAAGGGTGCTGCTAGTTATGCATGTTATAATCAGTGCAAATGCAATGATTACAAACAACAGCTGTCTACCATGGGTACACGCATATTTGTACATCCAGATGTATACACAACTTCATATCCTACTTTGATGACATAATAGTATCTGACAGTATTATAGTAAATACCACCCGTATTATTTTTTGCCAATGTTTTTAAAAATAAACATGAAAAACTTTATACTCACAGAAAAGTTGAAAAGACAACACAGTGAATATCCATATGCCCTTCACCTAGATTCCCCCATTGTTAACATTTTGCACCATCTGTTCTCTTTTTTTTTTTTTCTCTCTCTGAATGACCTAAAAATAAATTGCAGACCTCATGGCACTTCATCCCAGGATAGATCCCAGCTTGGATCTGAGAAGAGAGGCAGTCTCCTATATAACAAGAGTACCATTGACACAGCCAATAAATTTAACATTGTGCAAGGATATTACCTAATATCCAGTCCATATACACGTTTTTCTAATAGTCCAAAAAATGTTCTTTTTTTTTTTTTTTTTTTTTTTTTTTTTTTTTGTGGTATGCAGGCCTCCCCCTGTTGCGGCCTCTCCCGTTGCGGAGCACAGGCTCCGGACGCGCAGGCCCAGCGGGCATGGCTCACGGGCCCAGCCGCTCCGCGGCACGTGGGATCCTCCCAGACCGGGGCGCGAACCCGGTTCCCCTGCATCGGCAGGCGGACGCGCAACCACTGCGCCACCAGGGAAGCCCCCAAAAAATGTTCTTTGTAAGCTGTTTACAATTGTTTTCTGGACCAGGATCCAATCCAAGATTACACTGGATTATCCCATCCCCCCCGGTCCCTTTCATCTAGAACAGCCCTTTCTCCGCCTGCCCCTTTTTTTAGTCCTTCTTGCTTTGATATTTAAAAAAATTTTTTTTTACTGGAGTAGAGTTGATTTACAATGTTGTGTTAGTTTCAGGTGTACAGCAAAGTGAATCCGTTATACATATACACATATCCACTCTCTTTTTAAGATTCTTTTCCATGTAGGTCATTACAGAGTGTTGAGTAGAGTTCCCAGTGCTGTACAGTAGGTCCTTATTTGTTATCTATTTTATACATAGTAGTGTGTATGTGTCAAGCCCAATCTCCCAGTTTATCCCGCCCCACCCCAATATTTTGAAGAGTGTGGGCCAGTTATCCTGTAGAAGGACACACAACATGGATGTCTGTTTCCTCACAATTCGATTCAGGTCTTACAGTTTAGGGAGGAATTCCTGTACAAGTGATGTCAGGTCAGCACATCAATCCCGGAGCCACAGAATGTCAATGATGCAAAGTTTGACCACTTAGTTAAAATGGCTCCTGCCCGGTCTCTCCATCATAAAAGCATATTTTTCCTTTTTTTTTTTGGTAATAACTATTATGTGGAGTGATACCATGAGCCATGCAAATACCCTTTTCCCCAACAAATTTTCAGTGGTTTTAGAATGCACTGGCAAAAAGAAAAAACAAAACAAAAAAGAATGCACTGGTGATCCTTGCCTGAATGATTATATTGGTGGTTACAAAATGATGATTTTATAAATATATCATTTTTTTCTACCGTTGTTAGCTGGGCTTTTTCTTTCCCACCCCTTTTTTTTTTTTTTTAAATACTATCACTGTGTACTTATGAATTCTTTTTTAAAAAATTATTTGTGGGCTTCCCTGGTGGTGCAGTGGTTGAGAATCTGCCTGCCAATGCAGGGGACACGGGTTCGAGCCCTGGTCTGGGAAGATCCCACGTGCCGCGGAGCAACTGGGCCCATGAGCCACAACTACTGAGCCTGCGCGTCTGGAGCCTCTGCTCCACAGCAAGAGAGGCCGCGATAGTGAGAGGCCCGCGCACCCCGATGAAGAGCGGCCCCCGCTCGCCGCAACTAGAGAAAGCCCTCGCACAGCAACGAAGACCCAACACAGCCAAAAATAAATAAATAAATTTATTAAAAAAAAACAAATTATTTGTGTTGAAATCCAACGTGGTCATTATCCTTGTTGATAATTAAACTGTCCCAGGTTTGGCCAGGGGGAGCCCCTTCAAGCCAGCTCTGGCGTCCTTTCCACCTGTCCCCCTTCATTTTGGAGCACATCTTTGCTTTCCAGCATACCAAGATGTTCCAGTCTAATCTGGAACATTCCCTGTCCTGAACCTGGAATCAGCCATTTCTGCAGAAAAGGTTCCTTTTCATGGAGAAAGATAGAAAGCAAGATCTTGACATTAGGCCCTTCCAGACAATTTTTCAAGTTGCTAACCTCATAATATTTCCAGTAACTGGTTGGACCACCACTTAGCTATTCCATTAATACTGGGTACTTTGGAGGGAAAGAATCTTTCACTATTCAGAATAACACTGTGATGAAATGCCTTGTGCATAAATATATTTTTTGAACTGAGTGCCTTAGGACACATTCCAGAGGGGAGTCACTGGGTTAAAGGTAGAGGCACTTTTCCGACGCGCTTTGCAAGTCACCCAACTGCCCTCCAGAGAGACGGTAGCCAGCTTGCCGCCCACTAGGAGTAGACCAGTTTCTTAGTGCCTTCTCACCTGCAGCAAATGTTAGAATAAAAACGAGAGAGCAGTTCTTAAAATCCAATGGAGGGCACGGTATCTCATTGGTTTAATATTCATTTGACTACTGGTTAGGTTGCATATAATCAGGTAGAACATTTTTCATGTTTATTATTTGAATATGTTTTATAAAATCAGGTCATTTTAATGGGAAGACTCAGTAAAAGAGGAACTGCGTGAGTACCGTCTAGGTTCTCGTAATTTCTAGATAATGTATGTGTTTGGTATGATCGCCAAGTGGGAGGGGGACAGACTCTGCTGGGGTCACCAGCAAATGAGGCTCAAAGACCCGAGGCCCCCAGCCTCTGGTCAGTACCTGCTGCAGCACCCAGGGCACCCCCAGGTGACCAGAGCAGCACCCTTCCCTGCGTGCAAAGCCAAGTGGGGAATCACAGCCACAAAGGAGCCCTTAGTTCCTGCCAAACAGCTCTATAAGCCCCAAGTGGTGGCCTTCACCTCAAGGATTTTGTTCTTAGAGGTCAGGGCGGCTATCAGGAGGAAGCAGCATGCCACCCAGGGTTTGACTCACTTCCTTCGATGTACTGATCAACAGTCAACGATAGGGGATGCTGGAAAGCAAAGGAGAGAGCTTGTCACCAACATGAGAGCATGCAATGCCACCATTTGTGGCTGAACGATTAAGTACATAGTCAGCCAGCAACAGGCCATCTGCTTCCAACCAAGCATCTATAGACAGAAGAGCTTTGATCCCATGCCAGCTAGTCATAGGCTTAATACCACCATTGTTTCAAAGTAGTGAGTCAGTGTAAACAATAATTCAAGATATCTGCAGCAACTGTAATGTGATATCAAAATATCTGTGACTTCCACTGGAAACATATTCACAGGTATAAAATTGTGGTTGTCTATATTCATAATAAAAGGAAAATGCTAAATTTTATTCACGAATAAAGAAAATAATGATATCACTTTCCCCATTTAAGTTCATGGGTTCCCTGAATTCTATCCACAGACCTCTCAAGGGTCCAGCAGTGGTTAACAACCCCTGCATAGATGGAAGGACCCTGGGTCCCTGGGCCCCTGCTAAGAAGGCCACCTGATGACCACCTACTTGCTCTGAGTGAACAGTAAATGAACTCTTTTTCTACTAGGCCACTGAGATTTGGAAGTTGTTTGTTACAGCAGCTAGCATTACTTGTTCTAACCAACACAGAAATCAAGCCTTAGTTTCAAGAAGTCCAACGAAGCCCAGAAAGATGTGCCAGGATGAGAACCAGGCAGTCTGACCGCAGGGCCAGTCTTCTACCCCCATCCCCACACCCGCCCCACTGTCTTCCTGGGTGTGTGACTGGGTGTACGTCATAATCTCGCTGGGCTTCAGATACTTCAGCCTTTTGTTTTCTTAGTGAACAAATATGAGACAAAGACAAAACAAGACCTGGGAATGCTTTGGAGAAAGAAAAAACACAGGTTCAAGGTCAGAGTGAAAAACAATACCATTAAGATTCCATTCCTCAGCAACAAGTAGGGGGAATTATGCACCTGCAGCTCAGACAGACCTGGCTCTGCCGATTGCTTGGAGACTCACTAGGACTCTCTGAGCCTCTGTTCCCTTATCTGTAAAATGGAGACCTAGCCCCTGCAGTGATTGCAAAGATTAGATGAGATAGGGTATGCAACCGTGTCTGATTCTGCCTGGCATACATCAGGCGCTGGATAAATGCAGGCTCCCTTCTCCAGTGTCTCCTGTTCACTGGGAAAACCCGGGGGCTTGGAAGGGAGACTTGGAGCAGTTTTGCCAGGCCACCTGGTGAAAAGAGGGTGTCTTTGCAAGCTCCGTTTCCTTGCTCGGCCTATGTGGATTGCTGTTTCCTGCCAAGGCTTAATTAAATCCTGGAGCAGTGAGCACAGATAATTAACGGTGAGGCTCATTAGGCGTGACTTTGATTAATGTCTATGACTGTGGAAGATCCTAGTCATGGGCAATTAGTATTTATCATGTAATTAGGATGCTCAGTTGGCAGGAAGGGGCTGAGCAGCTTGGCTGTGTGGGGCGGCAGGTGGAGGGCTGCGCCTCGCCTGGACATAGCAGGCTGGATGTGAGCCGGACAGGGACAGGCGTCCTGGGTGGGGTTGTGGCCGAGCTTCCCTCTGTGCATGGAGGCCACACGAACAGCTTGAACCCTGAGCAGCTCTGCCTTCAGCCAGACGCTTTCAGCTCAGGGATTCAACAAGCAGAAGCCCGGCAGGGGGCGGGGGCGTATGTGAACTTTGAGTTACAATAAAATGGGAAAAGAAACTATTGAAGATTTTACATTGTATTTATTTGCATTCTGAATAGGTAATATAGTCACATAACATCAAAATGTATAAAAAGACAAACTGTGGAAAACTTCTTCCCGCCCTGACCCCCATCTGCCCCGTTCCCACCCATCTGCACCCTAGGGTGAGACTGGTAACTACTGACCCCGGGCTTCTGTGGGTCCTTTTCAAATGTGGTGCTTTGCATGTACGAGCAAATCCAAATATGTACCCTCTCCCCACTTGAAAAAAAAGTATTCGCATAGAAATATACTGTTTTGATGCTTGCTTTTTTTTCTTTTTAACAATTAAGCTTTTCTTTAGGGCAGTGAAACGGCTCTGTATGATACTATAACGGTGGATACATGTCGTTATAAACACGTCCAAACCATGGACAAGAGTGAACCCCAGTGTGAACTGTGGAGTTTGGGTGATGATGATGTGTCAGTGTGAGTTCATCAACTGTAGTAAATGCACCTCTCCGTGCGGGTGTTGGTGGAGGATGCTCTGCTTGCCGGGGCGTGTGGTATATGGGAAATATCTGTCCCTTTGGCTCAATTTTGCTATGAATCTAAAACTGCTCGAAAAAATAGTCTATTAAATTTTTTAACTTCATTTTTTAAAGAGCTGCAGGGAATTCCACTGGACAGATGTGTCTCCGTTTTTTTAACGGTTGCCTCCTAGTGGACATTTAGGCCGTTTCCAGTCTTCTGCTCTGACAAACAGCACCCCAGTGAATACCACTGAACGGACAAGGACTACTGTGATCTTTACGTGGGGGTGTGTCCCTGCAGGCCAAATGCTGCGACAAAGAGACCTTGGCTGGCAGGACAGGGTGGTCCACCATCCCTTGGGCCACTGTCCTGTGCTCTGTCTGCAGGAAGGAGAGAGAGAAACCCCAGGTAAACGAGCCCTTTAAACAGTCGTGTGGATCACTTCTGTCCCCATTCCACTGGTGAGGACGTAATGGCACGGCCGCAGCTGGCTGCTGGGAAGTGTGTCCAGCTGGAAGCATGCCTGGAAGAAGGGGGCACAGAACTGGCAGCATAGATAGCCAGCAATCAGTCCCAAGGGAAATCCCCAGACCTGCACATACTGGACCAATGTATAGAGACTGGAAGATAACGAGTTCTTGGTAAAATGTGTTTGATAGAGAAACATCTCTTGAACCGTGAGCTCAAAAGAAAGGCATGAAATTTGGGAACGACTGACCAGATGATCCCTTCCGGCTCTTTAAAAGAAATCTCAAAAAAACCACAAAACAAAACCTAAAATCCAGAAAACAGCAAGTGTTGGCAAGGATGTAGAGAAATTAGAACCCTTTGTGCACTGCTGGTAGGATTGTAAAATAGTCTTACAGTCGTGGAAAAACATATGGAGGTTCCTCAAAAAATTAAAAATAGATGACCATATGATCTATCAATCCCACTGCTAGATATGTATCTGAAAGAACTAAAAGCAGTGACTCAAACAAATATTGTTTGTATGTTTATTGCTATATGTTCATAGCATTATTCACAATAGCTAAGAGCCGGAAGCAACCCAGATGTCCATCAACACATGAATGGATAAACAAAATGTGGTATAAGAATACAAAAGAATATTATTCAGCCTCAAAAAAGAAAGTTGGACACGTGCCAGAACTTGGATGAATCTTGAGGACATTACGCTAAGTGAAATAAGCCAGTCATGAAAAGATAAATACTGTATGATTCCACTTATATGTGGTATCTTAAATAATCAAATTCTTAGAAACAGAAAGTAGAATGGTGGTTGCCAGGGGCTGGGGTAGGGGCAGGGGGGACGAGAGAGGAACGGTGAGCTGATGTTCAATGGATACCGACTTTGACTTGCAAGATGTAAAAGTTCTGGAGCTCCATTTCATAGCAATGTAAATATACTTAACACTGCTGAACTGTACACTTAAAAACGGTTAAGATGGTAAAATTTACGTGTTTTTTGCCACATTAAAAAATCCATGAATGCACAACTGAAACTAATACAACATTGTAAATCAACTATACTTCAAGAAAAAGTTGTTTGTTTTGAAAAAATTTTTTTTAAATGCATTAAAAAAGAAAGAAATCTCTGGGATATCTTTAAAATGTTCATGCTCTCTGACTCAGCTGCTCCACTTCTTAGCAAGTGGGGGGAAAACCTATACAATTATTTAAGCATGAACAGTTCAAGGTGGCCTTATTTATAATTTATATTAGCATAAAATTGAAAACAACCCCAATGTCTAGAAATGGAAGCGTAGTTAAAGAACTATGGCATCCCCAGTCATAGAAAAATACTGAAGACATTTAAAAAATGCACAAGAAAAAATGCTTACAGAGAATTTATGAACATGGAGAAAGCAAAGTTATAATTAATGAAAAAAGAGGAATCAAAATGTTATGTACCATATGCTACATCAAACCAAAAAAGATCTTCGTACACACACACACGCACACACGCACACACACACACACACACGCACACACACACGGAGGAAATGACAGCTAAGTGCTCACAGCATAATCTTCAGGCATAAGATTACAGGGGATTGTTTTTCTTCCTTTCCTCTTGCTTTCTCTCCGTTTCCAAAAGTTAGCATACAATTTTTTATCGTGAAAAATCCCCCACTTGTGGATAAACAAACAATGGCGCCTCCAGACAGTGGAATATTATTCAGCTCTACGCATTATGCCCTCAAATGGCAGGAAGAATCCTGAAAGGCGTTTGCTGAGTGAAAGAACGCAGTCTGAAAAGGCCACACTTTTTTAGTTGTATGATTCCAACTACAGGACATTCTGGAAAAGGCAAAAAAATGATGGAGACAGTAAAACGAAGAGCAGTTGCCAGAGGTTAGGAGGGAAGGGGAGAATGGATAGTGGGATGTTTAGGGCAGTGAGACCACTCTGTATGACCCTGTGATGGAGGCTACATGTCAATGCATTTGTCCAGACCCACAGGACGTGCAGCACCTGTGAGCTCTATGGGGAGTCGCTGTTTAACGGGTACAGAGTTTCTGTTGGAGAGATGGAGAGTGGTGGTGGTTGCAGAAGAGCGTGAAAGCACTTTATGTCACTGAGCTGTACACTTGAAAATGGTTAGAATAGTAAATTCTGTGTTCTGTGTATTTTACTACAACTAAAAAAAATCGTGAACCCTGTAAACTCTGGACTTTAGGAATAATAATTCACTGATTGTGACAAACGTGCCACATGAATGCAAGGGGTTTGTAGGGGAAACTGAGGGGTGTGGAGGCAGGGGCTCTACAGGAACTCTCTGCACTTTCTGCTACATTTTCTGTAAACTTAAAATTGCTGTAAAAAAAATAAAGTCTATTCATTAAAAAAAAAAATCCTCACTTTGCTTTTCATTAAAACCACAGCCTGGATTTTGTCAACAGCCATCTTGCAGGCTGTATGTCTTCCCGGTGGATCTGGACGGGCTCTTGTGCCTGGACTTGGATTGGAGAGGTGACCAGTCTCAGCCCGGCCTTGAGAGCAGCCATTTGTCATCCTGGTGGGACACTGCTCTCTCCAGGGACGCTCATGGGACGGGGGACACTTGTAAGTGTCGCCTCCCCTGGGGAGGTCGGTTCTCAGGCAGTGTCAGAGCGGGGGTGGGGTGAGGGTGAGGGGATGTTCCTGGCCATCAGGTGCAGGGGTGGAGGGACAGAGACCGTGAAGCCACCCTTCCCCCTGCACCGGGGTTCCACTTCCAGCCTCCAGACCTCAGTCACCTCGTCTGCAAATGGGACAATAACCTTCCTTTGCTCCCCGCTCCTGCCAAATCTCCTGGATCTCTGGGGCACCTAGAGGGGTACAGCCCTGTGCTGGATGCTGCATACATCCTTGCCCCAATCCACAGGGGAGAAGGCAGAGGCCATGGAGAGGGGCAGTGATATGCTTCGGGGCACAGCCTCCATCCGCCTTGGTGGGACTGGGCTTTGGGCATACTGATGTACTCTGACAACTGCCTGGAGTGATTTCTGGGGGCTTAAGGTAACCTTGAACTTTTTTCCAGAAAGATCCTGTACCCAAGGGCCCTGAGGTAAAGGCTGCTCTTTTCCTGCTTCGTATTTATTGTTTTTAAATAATTTACCATTGTTTTTAAGTAATTGCATTTGTTGTAAATAATTTACCAGAAAACGAATCAATGTTCTGTGTGGAACATTTAGACCATACAGATAGAAAGAAGAAAATTAAGATTACCTCTGTTCACACCACCCAGAAATACGGCTCTGGACATTGTGAAGGACACCCTTTTGGTCCCTTTTCCTAGGGCTCTTTACTCATTCATTATACAAACTCTTATTACCACTTCCTGGTTGTCAGGCACTGTCCTAGGCTCTGGGAACACAGTATGACAAATAAGATTTGGTTTCTGACCTCAAGGAGATTTAAATGGAGACACACACGCGCGCAACACGTGCACACGCACAGACACACACACACACACACACCCTCTCTCTCTCTCTCTCTCTCGCTCTCTCTCTCTCTCTCGCTCTCTCTCTCTCTCTCAGTTGGTTTGGCTTTGGTACTCAACATAATGATCACCAGGAACAGGATGTCTTGGGACCATTTTTCCCCACTTAATGGATTGTGAACACTTTCCCAAGTGATTAAATATGGTTTCACAGAATCATCTAAATGGCTACATAGTGTTCCATTCTGTGGATGTGCCATCGTTTATTTAACCAGTCTATTGTTGAACATTTAATGCTTCAGTGAAAAGCTTTTATAGCTGCAACTTGGTGCACAGCAATGGCTCTTTCTTTAGGCTAACTACCTAGAAGAGGAATTGCTGGGTCAAGTCATGTTGCTATTTATTGCCTAACTCTCCACCAGAACACGGAACTGGCTTTCTCTCCCTTTGGCAGGACAAGAGTTCTCATGTCCTCCTGCCAGCACTGAGCATTGTCAAGCCTTCTAAGCTTTTTTTTTCACTTTTTGATATAATTTCAGGTTTACAGAAAGATTGTAAGAATAGTGCAAAGAACTTCCCCCTTCCCCAGATTTACCAAGTGCTAACATTTCCCCCATTTGCTCGTCTTCTCCCTTTTTTCTGAACAATTTGAGACTACGTTGCAGGTATCATGACTCTTTACCCCAAGTATTTCACTGTGTTTCCTAACAACCTCTTATGTAACCACTGGACAATGATGAAAAAATTCAGTAATTTAGCCTTGATACAATACTACTATTTTCTAATCCATAGTCCATATTCAAAATTTACCAGTTATTCTAATAATGTCCCTCCTGTCCAGGATCCAAATGCAGGATTGATTATACACTGGGTTTAGTTGTCACTTCTCTATGGTCACCTATAACCTGGAGCATTATACATTTTTAATACCTTTGCCAACATGACAGGTCCAAATAGTATCCTGTTGTAATGTTCATGTCCTTGATTTCTGGTGAATTGTTCATTTGTCTATCTCCTTTTATGCACTGCCTGCTGGTGTCTCTGTGTGCCCCCGGAGCGGGGCATGTCCTCTTTCTCTCATGTATTTATACCAGTACTTTAGGAATCAGACGTGGTTCCTGGAAAAAGGGCTGACCAGTCATCGCCCACCCCAGATCCTCCCGGTGTCCTGTCTCCAGATCGGCCTTTGGCCAGGGTTTTGAAAGAGCGCAGTTGTCTGATCGGAGCAAGGACACCCCATCCTTCCTTCTAAACTCTGGGGAGGATGAATGTGATTCCTGTTGGGTTTGACATTTCTTGTGGGATCTGACCCTCTGCCAAGCTGGGCTCTGTTTCCGAGAGGCCACCTGCTGAGTGTCAGCGGCCCCCAAGGTTGCCACTGATCGATGGTTCCCGGCAACCAAGGCCGGTCTGTGTCCTGGGAGGAGGGTTTGTGCGCAATGGAAAGCCCCCCAGGGCGCACCGCAGGGCTGCACCTGCCTAAGACGGACAAGCCCTTAACCCATCTGAGCCCTTTCTTCTTCCAGGAAGATGGGAAATGTCAAGGTTCACAGACTCTGAGACACCAGCCGGGATTCAACTGTCAATGCCAGCACCACTCCGCATTATCTTATCACTTATAAGTGTTATTCTGTATATAGATTTTATTAAATGAGCTATCACTCTTTTGTGCAGTCATAAAAAGCAAACTATAAAAAAAAGAAACTTCAGTAGTCACAATCTGACTCTTCTGAATCACATTTTTTTTCCTTCTCTCATGTCTTAATTTTTCCTAATAAGGGAAAATTTAAATACACAAAAGTGAGTGGAAATAGGATAATGAATTCCCAGGTAATTGTCATCATCTCTGGTCTCATCCACACACCCCCTCCCGGATTAGTATACAGTAGACTTCAAGACATCATATAATTTCCCCTGTGAACAGTTCAGGTTTTGTCTGCAAAATATAAGGTCCTTTTGTTTTCAACATCATCCTAATATCACATCACACCTAAACAATAACATGGGCTTCCCTGGTGGCGCAGTGGTCAAGAATCCACCTGCCAATGCAGGGAACACGGGTTCAAGCGCTGATCTGGGAAGATCCCACATGCTGCGGAGCAACTAAGCCTGTGTGCCACAACTACTGAGCCACTGAGCCTGTGCTCTAGAGCCCGTGAGCCACAACTACTGAGCCCATGTGCCACAACTACTGAGCCTGCGCTCTAGAGCCTGTGCTCTGTAACAAGAGAAGCCACCACAATGAGAAGCCCGCACACCACAACGAAGAGTTGCCCCTGCTGGCCACAACTAGAGAAAGCCCGCGTGCAGCAATGAAGACCCAATGCAGAAAGAGAGAAAGGAAGAAAGAAAGAAAGAAAGGAAGAAAGAAAGGAAGAAAGAAAGAAAGAAAAAGGTAGATGTTAAAAAAAGAAATTACGTTATTTTTTAAAAAACTTTATTTTATTTATTTATCTTTGGCTGTGTTGGGTCTCTGTTGCTGTGCGTGGGCTTTTTCTAGTTGCGGTGAGCAGGGGATACTCTTTGTTACGGTGTGCGGCTTCTCTCTGCTGTGGCTTCTCTTGTTGCGGAGCACAGGATCTAGGCGCGCAGGCTTCAGTAGCTGTAGCATGCGGGCTCAGTAGTTGTGGCTCACAGGCTCTAGAGCGCAGGCTCAGTAGTTGTGGTGCACGGGCTTAGTTGCTCCGCGGCATGTGGGATCTTCCCAGACCAGGGCTCGAACCCGTGTTCCCTGCGTTGGCAGGAGGATTCTTAACCACTGCGCCACCAGGGAAGTTCCTATAATGTGATTTCTTAATACCATGAAAATATCAAGTCCACGTCAAATGTTCTTATTTTTCTATAGTTGGTTTGTAATGGCCTTCGTGTAAGTCTCTATTTTGTTGATACCCCTCTTAAGTGAATCTCTGTTATCCCTCCCTCATTTTTCTCCCCTTACAATTTGTTTGTGGAAGAAACTGGGTCATTTGTTCTGCAGAGATTTTCCATTTTGGATTTTTCTGATTGTATTTTACAGTGTCATTTAGCATTCCTCTGTCCCCTGTATTTCCTGCAAACTGGCAGTTAGAGGGTTTTTTAGACAATCAAGAGGAGAAAGTATCCCAGGTGCCTCTCTTGGTCCATGTGAATTTCCCTTAAAGGGGGTTTGGAAAAGCGTTAGAAATGACTGAAGATATTGGGACGGTGGGATTGGGACCCACTGGGTAAGCAGTTTGGGGTGGGACACGTCCCCCTCTGGGTCTCATCTCAGCCGAGGAGCTGAGCGTTGCCTCACTGCCCCTCCCTGGTGCTGACTTTCTGGAATCATTTGGGTAAGAAGGCCTCCGGGGTGCATCACTGATTGGCAACAATGAGCTGGGCCCCGGCTTCTCCGGCCTGAGGACTGAGGGCAGCTGATTGCCCTGGTACCAGGCGACCTCAGCTTCCTGTGCAGGCACCGTCAGCCCCTTGAACGCAGTGCCCGGGACTGGGGGCTGGGAAGCCGGCCTGTTTGCAGACGCCCCAGTGGTGTCTAGAGCCACATTCCTCCCGGTCACATTTACTGGAACATTTATTTCCAAGGTCCCCTGAGTGCTGCCCCTTCCTTAAATAACCCAGAGAGGGCGCCACTGGGTCTCCTCGTGCACAAGTCACACTTCCTAGGAACAGTCCCAAAGTTTTCTTCCCTTCCGTTTGCTTTTCTTTTTTTTTTCCCTTTTCTTCCGTCCTTCTCTCCCCCTACCTCCTTCCTACTCTCTCTGGGTTTTGTCCCTCCTCTTTTTTTAAAAAAAATTAATTGTTATTGGACTATAGTTGATTTACAATGTTGTGTTAGTTTCTGCTGTACAGCAAAGTGAGTCGGTTATACACGTATACACATTCTTTTTTAGATTCTATTCCCACATAGGCCATTACAGAGTACTGAGTAGAGTTCCCTGTGCTACACAGTAGGTTCTTATTAGTAATCTATTTTATATACAGCAGTGTGTGCACGTCAATCCCAACCTCCCAATTTATCCCTCCCCCGACCTTTCCCCCTCTTTAACGACCAGCTCAGTCATTTTTCAGTGCCCTGAAGGGGAGCTGCTACGTAACAAAACCTGCAGCCGGTGGGGGATTGCGTGAAGCTGAGTTGCGTGAAGCAGGGCCGGCCCTGTGGAATCGGCCTTCGTACCCACACAACACAGATGAGGGTCAGCTGTGGAAGACCTCCCTTCCCTCCTCCTCCAACGGTCCTACAGCCGGACCCTGCCACTTAGCCGCTGTGTGAACTTGGGCAAGTTGCCTGCCCTCTCTGAGCTTTCCTCACAAGTAATATAAGGCAGGTAGTGGATCCCTACATCACGGGATTAAATAAGGTGACGGCCTGAACACAGAGCCTGGTGCACAGCAAGCGCTCCGTGGCATTATTACTTATAAAGACAAGGTTGGGCTCAGGAACTGCTTTCCCTCTCGGCTCTGAGAAATGCTAGTCTATTAATGATTACAACCTGTGAGCCTACATGGTTGGGGGATGTCCTTTCATTGTGGGTTGAAGTTTTACTTTCCCCCATAAAGTGGCCTCCTCCTCCCCAGGTGATGCAGACCCAACTGGCCCCTGCGAGGTGGCTCTGATCGTCTGCTAGAGCAGGATTATCCCGGGTCCTGCTCCCCACGTGGCTCCATGGGCCACACTGGGTCCCTGGCTGGTCCTTTCAGCAGTGGAGGGAGGCAGTGAGCAGACTAAGTGATGGCCTCTAAGTCGAGGCCCGACCCCAAGTGTCTGATGGAAACAGGGTCTGGTTTCCAGGCAGGCTCGGAGTGCCTGGATGTAGGGGTTCCTGTGGGCTCCTGTGGGTGGGGCCCTAGGCCACGAGTTTGGGGCAACAGCAGTGACAGCAAACAGGCCTGAGTGCCCGGCCCTAACTTGAGTAAACCAAGAGGAACCGGTCTGTGTGGCAGGGCCTGTGCTTCCCTCGGCGTCACGCTTCCCTCGGCGTCACGCCAATGGGTTCTCATGTTTCCAGCAGCGTAGGAAGAATGGGGCTCAGGTGGCCTTTGTCACGCCTCCAGGGGAACATTTTGCCTCAGTCTCCCTTGGGGCTGGGACCTTCTGAGTCCACCCCATAGGCCAGGTTTGAGGCAGCGTGGAAGAAGAGGTCTCATCTCCTGCTTCTGGAGTCTTCCCTTGAACCCAGAGCAGGATCCGGGCTTCTCAGGAGCTGCTGGCATATCAGGGCTGGGCTTGGAGACCTCACCCTGCCTGAGGGGAGTGACTGGGGAAGGCAGTTGGTGGGCAGGGAGGATGCTCATCTTCATACAATGGGAATATCTTCTCCATCAGGAAAAGAGGTTGATGGGGGAGACGTAATAGTGGGCTGAGAATTTTCCATCATAGATGAAAGCTATAAATCCTTCAGTTGAAGAAGCACAAGGAGCCTTGAGCAGGGTTAAAATAAATGACTCCACAAATGGACACACTGCAGATAAACTTCAGGACCCTAAAGCAGAAGAAAAGATCTTAGAGGCTCAGAGAGAAAAGACAAACTGCTTACAAAGGAACAACAGACTGTTAACCACAGCAGTGGAATCTAGAAGATAATGACATGCTCTTTTAATAATAGTTTGAAGTGCTGGGGGAAATATAAGCATCAATTTAAGAATGAGGGAGATACAGAGACTGAGAGAGTTATCACTACCATGTGTTGAAGGCGCCTAAAGAAAGAATAAAACTCAGTCCCAGAGGAAGAATGCATTATAAGAAGGAATCTTGATCAAATCAGTTCGGAAACATGGATACATTTAAACAAATATTCACTGTAGGAAACAACAATCATAAAAATGACTAATTTGAGGAAGCTAAAAAATAGAAATACTGATCAATAAAGACATGTAAGACAACATGTAGGGCAGAATTGGAGAAAAATACTTGAAGTATTTTTATTATTTGGGATAAAAGAGAGATCCTGACAAACCTTAGACTTTATTATATCAAGCGGGTTAAAAATTTAAGAGTAACCTCTAAAGGAAGGAAAATAGAATGTATGACTTCATACCAGTAGAAGAGCAAAGGGGATAAAGAAAATGTCATCAATCCAATGAAAGACACCAAAGAAGGAAAAAAGATGTAATAGACAGGTAAATAGAAAACTGGAAATAAAGGGTTATATATAAGTCTAAACCATCACTATTTGCAATAAATGTAAATGAACTAAGTTGCCATTTAAAAGGTAAGGATTTTCAGACTGTGTTTCAGAGAAATCCACTGCCTGCTGGTAATAAGAACTCAGACTCTTCTTAATTTCACAGACTCAGACCCCGACTCCAAGATATTTGTCATTTGTTATGAGCACTTTTTTCTTTTCCAACATTTAAAATGCTTTTGTCATCTTCCAACAATCAGATATGATTATACCATTTATACAGATGAGGAAATCAAGGCTGTGATAAATTTCATAACATCCCAGTTTCCTCAGCTAGTGTGTTGTAGGATTTCAACCCAGGTCAAGAGGACTCCAAGTTTAATGCCCTTTAAAGTCCTAAATCTGCACTTCCTTCTTCTTCCCCTGTTCAAGTGTCTCCCTTGGGTCCCTTATAGCTACAGATCATCCATTAGAGTCACTTGATCTGTCTGATTGATCTGTTTACTCCCATGCACTGGTACGACGTTGTCTTAATTCTTGTCCTTTTATATTTTCATACTAGGTAAGGCTCATTTCTCTTTCAACTTTTTTTTTTTTTAGTTTCTTTCAACTTTTTTAAACTGTATTTTTACATTCATTTTCCTATGTTAACTTTAAAATAATTATGCCAAAATTTAAAGACACAGAACTTTACTGGTATTTCACTCAATTTGTTCAATATTCACATTTTCTTGTATTTCCCTCATTCATCAATCTTAAATGACATTTATTCTCCAGAGGTTCTGCAATAATTTTCTAAGGAGGTCCCACCCTCACAGAGATTCACTGAACTTGGGTTTTCTAAGTAATTAAATTATACCTTCTTCAGATAATGTTACTGTGTTTATTCCTTTCTGGGAGTTATAACTCTTATTCCTGTTTTCTGTCTTTTTGCATTGGTTAGAACCTCCAAAGCACTATCAAATAATAATGGTGACTGTGGCAGACCTTGTGAACTGTCTACCCCAACCTCCATTCTCTCTTTCCTACTTAATTACAGAATCCTGATTTTTATCTGGGTACATTGCTACTCAGCGTTCTTTGCAGCTACGTGGGGCTACGTGTCTAAATTCTGATCAATGAGATGTAAGTGTTAGTGTTATGTGGGACTTCTTCAAAGTTCCTGTCCTCTGCTCCCTTCTACCTCCTGCTGGCTGGAAAAGTTGATATGATGGCTGGGACTTTAGCTGCCATCTTGGATCACTGTTAGACAGAATATTGACCCCCAAAGATGTCCACGTCCTAATCCTTAGAACTTGTGAATTTGTTAGTTACTTGGCAAAAAGAACTTTTGCTTGTGTGATTAAAGATCTTGAGATGGGAAGATTATCCTGGTTTATCAAGATGGACTCAATCGTAATCACCAGGAGGCTTATAAAGAAAAGAGGAAGGGCACTTCCCTGGCGGTCCAGTGGTTAAGACTCCGCACTTCCACTGCAGGGGGCTCCAGTTCGATCACCAGCCAGGGAACTAAGATCCCACATGCTGCGTGGAGTGGCCAAAAAATAAAAAAAAGAAAAAGAGGAAGGCAGGAGAGTTAGATGAGAGAAAGCAATGTGGAAAAGGCAAGTTGGAATGATGCAGCCACAATCCAAATGCCTCTAGAAGCTGGAAAAGGCAAGGAAATGGATTCTCCCCTAAAGCCTCCAGAGGGAACACAGCTCTGCCGACACATTGACTTGTGCCCGGTGAGACTCTTCAGGACTTCTGACCTCCAGAACCACAAGATCATAAATCTGTGTTGATTTAAGCCTCTGAGTTTGTGGCAATTTGTTAAAGCAGCAATAAGAGACTCATACAGACCTAAGGCTGGAAGGCAAGCACTAGGATGGTGGGAAAATATAGCAGAAATTTTGTTCCACAATGACAAGGGAGTTGCCCTGGATTTCCTGCCTCCAGATTTCTTTTGCCTGACGGAAAATTTTTTTTCTTGTGTAAGACATTATTTGTCAGGTCTTTGTTAATTCATAAGATTAATATTTGATACAGGGATAGAGACCACCTCGTTTTAATCTTGATTTTAATGAGAATTAGTCTAGTCTTCCATCATAAAATGTGATACAAACACATAAGTTGAGATACTTATTCTTTATTGTGTTGACAATCTCCTTATACTTTTAATTTTTAGTTTCTAAAATAAAGATGAATTTTTACTGAATGTTTTGGAGAATCTGCTGAGATAATTGTATGCTTTTTCTTGAATGAATTTAATACTTATACATTTTATTTGTAGCTTTCCATTCTTGAAATAAATCCTACTTGGTTATGTCATAGTATTCTTAATATATAATTGAATCCTAACTACTGAGAAATGTAGACATTTATTCCAGACATCAATGTGATCAACTAGAAATCTGTTATTAAGAGGGGAGGAAAAATGAATATAGTTTTCTCTGTATTCATGACCAGTCTATAGGGTTTGCTCTGTCTATTTCAGATATCATCTAGGGTTATGTTAGCTTTGTAAAATAAATTGGGTAGCTCTCTCTATTTTTCTATGTCTCCAACAAGTGTAAATATTCCTTGGGATTATTTGTTCCTTGAAAGTTTGAAAGAATTCATCCATGAAAACATCCGAGTTGAAAGCATTTTTTAAAAATAATAACTTGGCCAGTTCCTTTCATGGCCATTACTCCACTCAAATTTTCTATTTCTTGAGTGGAAAGTGTTGGGCTTGGAGTCCTGAATTTGGGTACGGGCTTTACCACTTACTGGCTGTCTCTGTTCACTCATTCATTCATTCATTCCATTACTGCCTTTTAACACTAATGCCAAGAGCTGTGCTGAGCACTGGAGATAACAGTGGTAGACAAAATAGTTAGGGTCTCTGCCCTCAAGGCCCTCAAGGTCTTCAGGGGAAGAGAGACCACAAATAGGCAAAGAAAAAAGAAAATAAAATGCAAGTGGTTATAAGAAAGGAAGGAAGGAAGGAAGGAAGAAAGAAAGAAAGAAGCCTTTTAACACTAATGCCAAGAGCTGTGCTGAGCACTGGAGATAACAGTGGTAGACAAAATAGTTAGGGTCTCTGCCCTCAAGGCCCTCAAGGTCTTCAGGGGAAGAGAGACCACAAATAGGCAAAGAAAAAAGAAAATAAAATGCAAGTGGTTATAAGAAAGGAAGGAAGGAAGGAAGGAAGGAAGAAAGAAAGAAAGAAAAGAAAGAAAGGGAGAGAGAGAGGGAGGGAGGGAGGAAGGCAGGAAAAAAAGGGGCTGAGACTATGAATAAGGGGAAAGTCTCTGAGTGGATGGGTGGTTGAAGGTGACCTCTTGGGCAGACACTGTGCCCAGATGCCCTCAGATCCCATCAGCTTGTTCTGTGGCCCATCCGCCTGCATCAGCTCTGGTTCTCAGGGCTCACTCCTGCTTCCTTTAGGGAACTGTTCTTGGGTTATTGGAGTGGGAAGCGTCTGAGGTTTAGGTTTCTACCCCGGGGACCGGTAGCCACAACTGACCAATGCAGGAGTACAAAGCCCAGGCAGGGCCCTTGCCTGGAGTCAAGGAAAACTCCAAGCAATAATTTACTCTCCAGGGCTCCCCGTGGGGCCAGGCCTGAGATCCCACACTTGCTCAGTGTCTCCCCTTTGCCTGACCTGCGTCCCAGCTCCCTTCAGTCTCCCTTCCCCCCCTCCAGCATTGCTTAGTTAATCACTCACTTATGCCTCCCCGTCTCAGGGTTTGCTTTATGTGAACCTGACCTATGACAACCTCTGTGAGGAGATGATCCTAAAGCTGAGATGTAAAGTATGAGAAGTAGCCAGTTAGGGGAAGAGCCAGAGAGGGACAGGGCGAGAGAGGCTGGATTTGGTGGAAAAGAGATTAACATGTGCAAAGGCCCTGGGGTAGGAAGAGGCTTGCTAAATTTGAGGCTTGAAAGTGAGTGTTTTGTTTGGGAAATGGTGAGTAGGTGGGAGGGAAGAGAGGGCAGCGACCTGCACCAACATCCTTAGATTTTATCCTGCAGATAGTGGGGGCCAAGGAAAAATTCTGAGCCAGGGAGAGGCAGGATGAGGGCTGTGTGCTACGCTGTGAACCTGGGAGCTGAGTAATGCAGTGCAAACATAGAGGACATCAAGACTGGGGACAGAGAGATCATAGGGGCAGGTGGGGGGTGGCAATGATTTTGGCACAAAGTTATGTGGGCCTGAACTTGGTGGCTGGGGGCGGGGGGAGGGGAGCAAATTGTAGAAACAGATTAGGAGATAAAATGGAAGAAACTCAGTAGGCTGAGTAGTATAATGGAAAAAATTTCAATTACAAAAGTAATACGTGAAGATATAATTATTAAGAAATGATTCCAATAAATAGGAAGCGAAGGCTTGCGAATAAAGCATTCTTGGATTTGAACTCAAGTGAGGAAGTTCACCTCTCTGGGAGGCAGTTTCAGCATCTGGGAGATGAAGGTATGCCTAGGCCCCAAGGATTGCTGGGAGGAAGAGATAAGAAACATAGAATTCATCACATTCCCCCTCTCTCATCCCTTCAAAAGGAAAGGGCTGAACCAGAAAGACATTCCCAGAGCTGCCTTTCAGCTCTGACATTCTGTAGTTTTTAACATCCTACAAACCAGGAGCTGAGAGTACAAAAGCCCTGTGTTTGAAGAAGTGTGCTTTCCAAGTAAGCAGAGCAGGATTGCAGTCAAAGGCGTTAAGTGGTTTCTGAACAGCTTCAGTGTGATTAAATTCACCACTTAACCAAATTGCTTTCTATTGCCTTGATGGATGCAATTGCAAGGAGGTGAAGGGGCTTAATGTGCAAAGCTCGGGTTGCCTGCCTGACTAATGAATTAACTGTTCCCTCCCCCTGCAGCCTCCTGCCTGCTGGCACCCAGCTTGCTTGCCTGCCCCTAGCCGTTCCCCTGGGCAGAGGTCTCTGGTGTCATAGATCACCACGAGGATGGCCAGCAGGGTGTCCTCATTGTGTGAAGTCCTGGCCCTGGCATTTCCCCCCATTAGCATTTTCTCCCCAGAGCTGACAATGGTCACAGTAGTCTTTCAGAAAAGAGACAGCATAGTAGGGTAAGAAGACTACTTACTCAAAGTTAGGCTCTGGGACCAGCTCCCCTACTTACTAGTGTGGGACCTCCAGCAAGTTACCTAATCATAGAGAGAGCTCCAGGTCCTAAGCACTTACATGCAACAAGAGCCTTGCTGGGTGCTTTCCCACACTATCCCTTTACACTTCCCCTTCCTCAAGGCTATCAGCAGCTCCAAGGGTGGATGTTCTGTTGATCTCTGCATCCCCAGCTCCAAGTCCAGGGTCTGGTGTACAGCAGAGTCTAAGGAAATGATCTGTGTAAAGTGATGAATATAAGAAAGAATGGGGCTTCCCTGGTGGCGCAGTGGCTGAGAATCTGCCTGCTAACGCAGGGGACACGGGTTCCAGCCCTCGTCTGGGAGGATCCCACATGCCGCGGAGCAACTAGGCCCGTGAGCCACAACAACTGAGCCTGCGCGTCTGGAGCCTGTGCTCCGCAACAAGAGAGGCCACGATAGCTAGAGGCCCGCGCACCGCGATGAAGAGTGGCCCCCGCTTGCCACAACTAGAGAAAACCCTCGCACAGAAACGAAGACCCAACACAGCAAAAATAAAATAAATTAATAAACTCCTACCCCCAACATCTTCTACAAAAATAAAAAAAGAAAGAAAGAATGAATAATTGGGGAAATGATTGGATGAATGAATGAAGGGATGGAGGATAAATGAGTGGAAAGATGGATGGATGGACAGATGGAAAGAAGAAATGATAAATGGATAGAGAGTGAAAAGATGGATGGATAATGGATAGAAGGATGAATGATGGTTGGTTGGGAGGATAGATGGATGGAAGGAAGAATGAAAGGATGGATGAATGGATGGAAGAATTAAAGGGTGGGTGGACGGATGACAGGATTGAAAGATGGATGGATGCCTGCAGACTGTTCCTCAGAGGAAGGTGCCAATCTGAGAGGTCTGCCCCCAATTTTTTTATCCAAAGCCATTCAACATGTGCTTAGAAGTGACCAGGAGTCTTGAACTTAAGTATCTCTCATCCCCACCTATAAAATAATGGGTTAGACTAGCTGATCTCTAAGGTCTTCATTTTAGTTCCTGCCCTTGGGAACTTAATTCTTAAGAGAAGAGGGAAAATGATAATATTCAACATTTACAGTTTGAAAAGAACATTCACTCACAAACATCATTTCGTGGTGATGGCTCAAACAACCTGTGAGAACAGCAGGGCGGCTATATTATAATATTATCTTCCCCATTTGACAGACGGAGACACTGAGGCTCAGAATAGTAGCACCTGGTATTTAGGACACATACTCTGGAGTCAGACAGCCTAGATTCAAATCTAGGACCGGAGTGACCAGGGATGACTTAATTAACCTCTCTGTGCTTCTGCTTCCTCGTCCAAAAAATAATGGGGAGGGCATGGCAAGGACTAATAAAATCATTCATTCATTTATACACACTTATAAGGACACATGTGCTGTGTCCTGTTCTAGGCACTGAAGATGCAGCAGGGGACAAAAGCCCCCAACCTCTACCCTTATGGAGCTAATATGCTAACGGAGGGAGAAAACAACAAATAAACACGTGAGTAAGTGATAAAGTGAGGCAGCTGCAGTCCGCGATGTGGAGAACAGCGGCGCAGGGAAGCGGGGGTGAGTGTTGTCAGTGGGGCCGGGGCTGCGGTTTTAAATTGGATGACCAGGGAAGGCCTCGCTAACAAGGTGACATTTGGGTGCAGACATAAGGAGGCAGAGGAATGAGCCAGGTGGTACCCGGGAGCCCTGCATTCCAGGCAGCAGGGGCCATACACGCAAATCCTGTGATCAGGAGCGGACCGGGCATGCTTGAGGAATAGCATGGAGGCGATAAGGGAGGACTAGTTCGGATGAGGTCAGAGAAGTAAGCGGGGAAGGTGCACAGATCCCACAGGGCCTTGAGGCCATGGTGGAGACCTCAACCCTCAGAAGCCACTGGGATTTTCTGCACAGAGAAGTGACATGATCTGAGTTAAGTTTTCAACGGATCGCTCTGGCTGCTGGGTCAAGAGTAGACAGAAGGGGATTAAGGGCGATAGTGGGAGGAATTGTTAGAGGGCGAGGGCTGGGAGCGGGGACTTGAGTCAGAGCGGTAGCTGTCGAGGAGGTGAGAAGTGGCTGGATGCTGAACACGTGTTGAAGGCAGAGCCAGCAGGGTACTGACAAGCTGGGTGTGGGTGAAAAAGGAGTCACAGGGATGGACCTAGAGAAGATTCTGCTTAGTGAAATAAGTCAGAGAGACAAATGCTGTATGACATCACATATGTGGAATCTAAAAAATAATACAAATGAGTGTATATGCAAAACAGAAACAGACTCACAGATATTGTGGTTACCAAAGGGGAAGGGGACAAATTAGGGGTATGGGATAAAGAGATACAAACTACAGGGCTTCCCTGGTGGCGCAGTGGTTGAGAGTCCGCCTGCCGATGCGGGGGACGCGGGTTCGTGCCCCGGTCCAGGAAGATCCCACGTGCCGCGGAGCGGCTGGGCCCGTGAGCCATGGCCGCTGAGCCTGCGCGTCCAGAGCCTGTGCTCCGCGGCGGGAGAGGCCACAGCAGTGAGAGGCCCGCGTACCGCAAAAAAAAAAAAAAAAAAAAAAAAGAGATACAAACTACTATGTATAAAATAGATAAGCAACAAGGAAATATGTATAGCGGAGAGAATTATAGCCATTATCTTGTAATAACCCATAATGGAGTATAATCTGCAAAAACACTGAAACGTTGCTGTTTCAGCTGTACAACTGTACAGCTGAAACTAACACAATATTGAAAATCAGCTATACTTCAATTAAAAAAATAGATCTTTGGCCTGAGCACCCGGAAGGAAGTCATTGCTGTTTCTTCAGATGGGGAGGTTGCAAAAGGATCACATGTGGTCAGGGAATTTGCCACGAAAATAATGAGATCATCAAGGGAGTTATACTAGATGGAGGGAGTCCAAGGCCTAAAGCTGGGATAGAGGAGCCAGCAGTGGAGACTGGGAAGGAAAAGTCAGTGGAGTAAGAGGAAAACCAGGAGAGTAAGGTCCCTGGAAGCCAAGAGAAGAACGTGTTTAAAAGAAAGAAGGGGTGTCGAATGTTGTGAAAGGTCAATAGGCTGATGACTGAGAACTGATTTAGCAACGTGGAGGTCATCGGCAACTGTGTCCAACAATAGAGCAGTGAAAGCCTGCGTGAGTGGGTGCATGAGAGCATGAGAGGTGGAGAAACGGAGGATGGTGTGGTGGGCAAGTCTAAAGGAACTTTGATATAAAAGGAAGGAGGGGTGTGGGATTGAGGGAGCTTTTTGTTCTGTTCTTAAGAGGGAGAAATTACATGTTCATATATTGAAAGGAACAATCTTTCATCCATCATCCAACCCCCATCCACTCACCCATCCACCCATCCATCCATCCATCCATCCATCCATCCATCCACTCATCCATCCATCCATCCACCCACCCATCCACTCATCCATCCATCCATCCATCCATCCATCCATCCACCCATCCATCCATCCATCCATCCATCCATCCATCCACTCATCCATCCATCCATCCACCCACCCATCCACTCATCCATCCATCCATCCATCCATCCATCCATCCACCCATCCATCCATCCATCCATCCATCCATCCATCCACTCATCCATCCATCCATCCACCCACCCATCCACTCATCCATCCATCCATCCATCCATCCATCCATCCACCCATCCATCCATCCATCCATCCATCCATCCATCCACTCATCCATCCATCCACCTTCCACCCACCCATCCATCCCACCAGCACTTCCTGAGTGCCTCCATGTGCTGGGCCTGAGCTGGGAGCTGGGAGACATAAGCCATCTGCCTGCCCTCAGGAGCTCACAAGCTGAGAACGGGGGACACAGTCAAAATTGGTAACTGTGGAGTGTAACAAATGCTGTAATCAGGAATATAAATGATTATGGAAACAAAAAAATGTGGAATGCCCGGAGTATTTAGAAGGCTTCACAGTGGAGATTGATCTTTGGGCTGGATCTCAAAGGAAACATAGGAGTTTGTCATGTAGACAAAGGAAGGGTAGCTTTGTAGACACACACAGAGAGAGGAACCCCGTGCAAGGAAGTGGCGAGGGCTTGGGCTGGAGCCAGCTTTGAAGGGCTTTGCATGTTCTTTGCAGATACAAGGGAGGCCATGAAAGATCTTGGGCGAGGGAGTGACATGTTGAAGCATAGCTTTTAGGAAGGGGGGCAGCCTGGAGGGTGGGCTCGGGTGTGGAGAGGACGGCAAGGTCCGTGTCCAGGAGGGGGTCGAAGGCACGGGTGTGAATGAGACCACCAAGAAGGGCTTAGAGTGCAAAGCTAAGAGGGCCCCGAGGCGATGCCAGCCTGGAGAGAGGATGAGGGAGAGGAGTGGTTAAAGGAGGCTGGACCCTCTGCTGCCCTCGACCCTGGTCCAGCTGGTCTCAGTTTGATGCCCACACCCTGCCTGTCCCTCCCTCTCAGTGAATTGCTTCTATCTCCCCACTTCCTGGAACCCAGGAAGTATCTGGCTCACCCTCCATCACTGCAGGGACACCCCTGCCCCCAGCATCCAGCTTCAGCCTGGACCATCTCCCCCCACCCCCAAACCCCGCTGGGAGACCAGAAAGGGGAACTGACTACCTGCGAGGGCCTCATTGCCCTGGGGGGAGTGTCGGTCTCCTTTCCCCTCCTGCTCCCCTGCTCCCCTTCTCCGCGCCCCCCTCGCCCTTGCTGACCAAGGATTCTCAACCCCCTTGGGCCTTCGAGGGCCCCTGGGCCCCAGAGTCGGAAGTCTCCATTTGCAAAAAGAAATGACATTCATCATTTTTGTTTTTCAGATTGAAAAAGGAACAAGTGCTTGTTTTATTTTTTAAATCAGATAATCCAGAAAGCTAGAAAGGAAATTTAAATTATTTACAATCCTCTTTCCCAGAGAAAATCACTGTGACCATTTTGCTGTGTATCCTACCGGAATGTTTTCTTTGAGAGGCCCAAGTGGGTGTCCACACACACCTTTCTGTGAAACAATAAGCGCACGATACACTGTTCTGTGAGCTGCTTGTTATTTTTCACTTACATGGTGAGACCAGTCGGCACACCTAGATCTCCAACATTGTGTTTTCTTAGCTGACGAATATTCTGTGGTGAGAAAGGGCCTCGACTGAATCCCTTCCCTCTGCATTTAGGGTCACCTCCTCCAAAACACGTTTCCCGTATAAACAGTGCTCTGTGTACATCTTTGTCCGTAAAGCTTTGCGCAAGAAAACGGGGCTGTTCAAACTTGCGGGTTAATATGTCCCCTCCTACTCACATCATGGAGGAAATTGATATTTATTTTCAAAGTCTGTGCTGATTAAATGAACAATGGTTGCCAGGCAACCCGTGAGTGGGGCCTCAGAGTGGAGGCCAGAGCAAACAGCAGCCTCCGCCCGCCCGGGGGACTCAGAGCATCTCAGGCTAGCTTCTAGGTAATAAGCCCCCTCCCACCCTGTCCGGAGCCCCCAGCCCCAGCCGTGGCCCCCATCCTGTCCTTTCCCCTCCCAAACCGACTGCGGTGGGTCACCAAACGTTTGCTGAACACAACCCAGGTGCAGGGCGGTGTGGGTGAGGCTGCTGCAATGCACATAATAGCCCATGTCCTGGTCAGAGGTAAACCTCACAGCACTCTTGAGAGGCTGAGGAATCTAGGGGTGTCATCCTATAGAGGCTACAGTGTACACCAGCCATTTTCAAGGTATTTCTTTCTTCTTGTTCTGCCTCGAGGCAGCCGGCGGGTAGGACCCACTCCCATCAGTAATGAGGTATCCGGAGGGCAGGGGTGGGGTGGGAATATCGGTCTCTGAGGAACCAAGTGGAGTCTGAAAAGGGCCCCTCCGCCACGCCCACAGCCGGGGGATCTGGTGTAGCTTCCCAGCGCAGGGGGCACGCCTTTGAACAGGAGGAGCCATTGAAGGATTCTGCGCAGGGCGGGGACAGAAAAAAAATCAATAATGCTGTACTTCTCCCTCCATGAAGTAGGACTGTCGGTGGGTCTGGAGGCCCAGCCTCCATCACGAAGAGGGACCGCAGGGCCCGCCTGGGCTCTGGGAGCGGCGTGGAAAAGAGCAGAGAGAGCCAGGAGGCCGCAGGGACGGCACCCAGGGAAGGGGTGGGGTGCTGAGGGAGGAGGAAAGGACCCCCCCTGCGGCCCCAGGGGACAGTGTGGAGAGGGAAGGAAGTGGGTGAGCAGAAGCGAGTTCCAGTCCTGTCCCTCTTACTCCATCCCTCCCTGCTGGGTAGGAATCCCTGCCCTTTCTCACCCGGACAGAAGCTTAACAGCCATCGGTACGAGGAAGGCGCCTGCAGTGTCAGCGTGTGCTGGGACTCTACCCACGTTTTCTTCTTCAGCGCTAGAGTCGGGCACTCTTATTTCCTCCATTTCACAGATGCAGAAGTTGAGGATCAGAACATTCGGTTGTCTTGGCCAAGGAAAAAGAGCCAGTATCGGAGCCTGTCTGGGCCACAGCCCCTTCTCCCTCCTACACCACTTTCTTTAAATACAATTTTTTAAAAACAGCTCTTGTTCCTGCACATTTGCTGTTAGAAGTCGCTGTGTGCTAGAAAGAGTAGCTTTGGCCCGTGTCCCATCACATGTGACTCCAACCCTGCCCCTCTGGTCTAACACCCGTCATGGCTCATGACACCCATGACAGAGAAGAAAACCAAAGAATCCACCACAGTTATAATCATACCTTCAAGTGGGCCGTCACTGCGCCTGCTGAGCTCAAGGGGAAGGGAGAAGCAGGTGAGCCCACTGCCATGCTGTTACCTTGGGCCGGTGGCTGTTCTCAGGGTCCTCCTCGCCATGGTTCTGGGGCGGGGGGGTCGGGGGGAGCCACCTACAGGGGTGAGAGAGATGGTGCCACTTTCCTTCTGGATGCGATTCACTCATGCAGGGTTTCTCTCCAGAATGCAGGGGTGCTTAGGGAGGTGCCCTAGTCGCAGCCACTAGGTGGCCCAGTTCTGCACCCCCGCTAAAGTGGCCCCCAGTAACCCTCACCTGCATGTGTAGGCCTCCCTACACTGAATAGGGCTGACCTACGTGAACCACAGGACATTGCAGAAGGGACGGTGAATGGCTTCTGAGGCCATGACTGGAAGCCAGCTGTGGGCCTGCATGTGTAGGCCTCCCTACACTGAATAGGGCTGACCTACGTGAACCACAGGACATTGCAGAAGGGACGGTGAATGGCTTCTGAGGCCATGACATGACTGGAACTGTGGGCCTGGCCTGCATGTGTAGGCCTCCCAATAGGGCTGACCTACGTGAACCACAGGACATTGCAGAAGGGACGGTGAATGGCTTCTGAGGCCATGACTGGAAGCCAGCTGTGGGCCTGCATGTGTAGGCCTCCCTACACTGAATAGGGCTGACCTACGTGAACCACAGGACATTGCAGAAGGGACGGTGAATGGCTTCTGAGGCCATGACTGGAAGCCAGCTGTGGGCCTGCATGTGTAGGCCTCCCTACACTGAATAGGGCTGACCTACGTGAACCACAGGACATTGCAGAAGGGACGGTGAATGGCTTCTGAGGTCAGGTCATGACTGGAAGCCAGCTGTGGGCCTGCATGTGTAGGCCTCCCTACACTGAATAGGGCTGACCTACGTGAACCACAGGACATTGCAGAAGGGACGGTGAATGGCTTCTGAGGCCATGACTGGAAGCCAGCTGTGGGCCTGCATGTGTAGGCCTCCCTACACTGAATAGGGCTGACCTACGTGAACCACAGGACATTGCAGAAGGGACGGTGAATGGCTTCTGAGGCCATGACTGGAAGCCAGCTGTGGGCCTGCATGTGTAGGCCTCCCTACACTGAATAGGGCTGACCTACGTGAACCACAGGACATTGCAGAAGGGACGGTGAATGGCTTCTGAGGCCATGACTGGAAGCCAGCTGTGGGCCTGCATGTGTAGGCCTCCCTACACTGAATAGGGCTGACCTACGTGAACCACAGGACATTGCAGAAGGGACGGTGAATGGCTTCTGAGGTCAGGTCATGACTGGAAGCCAGCTGTGGGCCTGCATGTGTAGGCCTCCCTACACTGAATAGGGCTGACCTACGTGAACCACAGGACATTGCAGAAGGGACGGTGAATGGCTTCTGAGGCCATGACTGGAAGCCAGCTGTGGGCCTGCATGTGTAGGCCTCCCTACACTGAATAGGGCTGACCTACGTGAACCACAGGACATTGCAGAAGGGACGGTGAATGGCTTCTGAGGCCATGACTGGAAGCCAGCTGTGGGCCTGCATGTGTAGGCCTCCCTACACTGAATAGGGCTGACCTACGTGAACCACAGGACATTGCAGAAGGGACGGTGAATGGCTTCTGAGGCCATGACTGGAAGCCAGCTGTGGGCCTGCATGTGTAGGCCTCCCTACACTGAATAGGGCTGACCTACGTGAACCACAGGACATTGCAGAAGGGACGGTGAATGGCTTCTGAGGTCAGGTCATGACTGGAAGCCAGCTGTGGGCCTGCATGTGTAGGCCTCCCTACACTGAATAGGGCTGACCTACGTGAACCGCAGGACATTGCAGAAGGGACGGTGAATGGCTTCTGAGGCCATGACTGGAAGCCAGCTGTGGGCCTGCATGTGTAGGCCTCCCTACACTGAATAGGGCTGACCTACGTGAACCACAGGACATTGCAGAAGGGACGGTGAATGGCTTCTGAGGTCAGGTCATGACTGGAAGCCAGCTGTGGGCCATGAGCACACTCAGGCAGCCCCATGAGAAGCCCATGGAGTGAGAAATTGAGGCCTCCTACCAGCAGCCAGCACCAAGTTTCCATTCGTGTGAAGGAGCCACCTTGGAAGCAGATCCTTCAACTCCCGTTAAGCCCTCAGGTAAGGCTGCTGCCCCGGTCGCCATCTTGTCTGCAACCTCACGAGACCCTGAGCCAGAACCATTCTGGGATTCCTAACCCTCAGACACTGTGGGACAATAAATGTTTATTGTTGTTTTAAGCCAGCTACATGTTGAGGTAATTAGTTACACAGTAATAGATGACTAATACTAACAGAATACCTTAGGGAAACTGGTGAAGCCTGAGGACTGTGTCTGGGGGGATTCTGGAAAAATCTTTATTTATTTATTTATTAAAGATTATCTATTTATTTGTTTTTAATTCTTTGGCCGGGCCAGGCAGAATGTGGGATCCTAGTTCCCTGACCAGGAATCGTACCCGCACCCCTTGCACTGGGAGCGTGGAGTCTCAACCACTGGACCACCAGGGAAGTCCCTGGAAAAATCTTTTTTTTTTTTTTTTTTTTTTGCGGTACGCG